>NC_058410.1:118732885-118744973 GCF_002201575.2 Neomonachus schauinslandi
GTCCTCTGTCAAGACTCCTGAACCAACTGTCCCCACAGTCCCTGAACTCCAGCCTTCCACCTCCAAAGACCAGCCTGTCATCACTGGGCCCATATCTGGGGCCACTCACAGCAGGACACATAGGTCTTCTGTCAAGACTCCTGAGCCAATTATCCCAACAGCTCCTGAAGTCCAGCCTTCCATCCCCACAGACCAGCCTGTCATCCCCAAACCCACATCTCGGGGCAGGACATCGAGGTCTTCTGTCAAGACCCCTGAGCCAGTTGTCCCCACAGCCCCTGAGCTCCAGCCTACCACCCCCAGAGGCCAGCCTGTCACCCCCAAACGTACGTCTCGGGGCAGGACATCGAGGTCTTCTGTCAAGACCCCTGAGCCAATTGCCCCCACAGCCCCTGAACTCCAGCCTTCCGTCTCCACAGATGAGCGTGTCACTCCTGAGGCCACATCTCGGGCCACTCGGGGCAGGACACGGAGGTCCTTTGTCAAGCTCCCCCAACCAACTGAGCCCACAGCCCCTGACCTTGAATCTCTCACGCCCACAGATCAGCTGGTCATCCCCAAGGCTCAGGGTAGTCAGGATAAGACACTGAGGTCTTCTATAATAAGTGCTGTGCCAGTTCTTACCACCCCTGAATTCCAGTCTCCTGTCCCCACAGACCAGCCTATTCCCCCTGAGCACATCCCTCAAGCCAGTTGCAGCAGGAGGCTGAGGGCCACTAGGAAGCATGAGTCCCTCACAGCTCCCATTGTCCATGAGCCCTACTCTGCACTCCCTGAACCTAAATCTCGGTCCTCAAGGAACCAAAGACAAGGAACAGTGAGAGTAGTTGAGTCCCTCAGGACCATTCCCAAGCCTGCCTTTGCCCAGCTTCCTGAGGCCCCCACTCACACTACCCAGATCCAAAAGGTAGAGGCAGCAGGAAGATCTGAGTTCACCCCAGAGCCCCTGCCTAAGGCCTCTCAGACTCGCAAGAGGCCTTTGGCTACGGTGGATTCACCCCCACTTCAAAAACGGCTCCAAAGAGGGGAAGTCACCCGGAAGACAGTTTTCCTCAAGGAAGAGGAAGAAGATCCAATGGAGAGGCCAAGGAAGGAGGAGGTGAGGAGAGGGCCGGGGCCGTGAAGCTAGGAAAGGGCTTAGAGGCTCAGAAACTTCCAGCAAGATCTTTCTCAATCCCAGGATGTAGTGGTTCCAGGACCAGGCAAAAGAAAGAGAGACCAAGCAGAGGAGGAGCCCAAGGGAATCCCAGGCCGCAGCCTTCGACGGACCAAACCTAACCAAGAGTCCACAGCCCCCAAAGTAGGAGAGAAGGGGCATGGGGCTTGGTGGGAGACAGACATGGGAGGATGGGAGGATGGGAGGAGACCTAGGGGTTTGGAGACAGGCGCTGATGGCATGGGTTGCTGTGACCAGCTCAGGTTCACCCCTTCCACAGGTACTCTTCACAGGAGTGGTGGATGCCCGTGGAGAGCGGGCAGTGCTGGCCCTGGGAGGGAGTCTGGCCAGCTCAGTGGCAGAGGCTTCCCACTTGGTGACTGATCGAGTCCGACGCACGGTCAAGTTCCTCTGTGCCCTGGGGCGGGGGATCCCCATCCTCTCCTTGGACTGGCTGCACCAGGTGAGAGTCTAAGAGGTGACATACCATCAGAGATACTGATGGCGAAAGACTACTCACGTGGTGCTCTAGGAAGTAGTGGGGGGAAAAGGGGTACAGGAGGACAAGGGAGGTGAATGAGGCGGAAAGCTTAATTCAAAGAACATTTCATAAGCTCCTTCCAAATGCTAGGCAGAAGAGCTGGGTGGTGGGCTGGGCTGAGCTTTGGTGCTGACTGCTACTGTCCTTAGTCCCGCAAGGCTGGTTGCTTCTTGCCCCCGGATGAATATGTGGTGACTGATCCTGAGCAGGAGAAGAACTTTGGCTTCAGCCTTCGAGATGCCCTGAGCCGGGCTCGGGAGCGAAGGTTGCTGGAGGTGAGAGGCTGTCTTCTGCCCCATGCTTCAGCCTTCCCTCCAGAGGCTCCCCAGCTGTTCATGGCCTCTCAGTGCATACATTTATGGCCTCCAACATTCTCTTCCTCTTAGGGCTATGAAATCCACGTGACCCCAGGAGTCCAGCCACCACCACCTCAGATGGGAGAGATCATCAGCTGCTGTGGAGGCACTGTTCTACCCAGCATGCCCCGGTCCTATAAGGTATGGGTGGTATGTTTTGGATCTGGTGAGGTGGCACTTAAAGAGGTGGCTGGAATGGGAAAAGGTTGGAGAACCAAACGGGTATGGACGGGAACACAAGAGTAGTGAGAGGGTGAGGGGAAGCTCTGTAGTGTGTAAAGGGATAGGAATGAAGAAGTCTGCTGATTCCGAGTGGATTTATTTTCATTTTGTATTTTAAAATTTTTCAAATATACACAAAGGGAGAGAGAATCTCTATTATCAACGAACCTCCATATATCAATCATTCAGATTTAACAAGGTAGTTTAGACTTTGCTACATTTTCTCCATTTATTGCTTTTTTTCTTTTTCTTTGCCAAACTATTTTAAAGGAAACTGCAAACATCATATTATTTCCCCCTACATACTTAAAGTACACTTCTCTAAGAAATTATGTACTTTTTTTTTTTTACATAATCACAATGCCATTATTGATCCATAACAAAATTAACAATAGTTTCTTGGTCATTTCTTATACTCCATTAGACAGATTTCTCCACTTGGCCAAAAATGTCTCTTTGCGGTTCAAGTCAGGATTCAAACGAGATCCATGTATTGCCACAATTGCATATCTCTTAATTTTCTCTTACTCTAGAAAAGATCTCCCCCAACCCACCCAGCCTTTTTTTTTTTATTCCATTGACTTCCTACAGAAACTAGGTCAGTTGTTCTTTAGAATGTTCCAGTCTGGGTTTTTCTGTTTGCTCCTTTGCTGTGCGATTTGTCTTGTTCTTCTTTTACATTCCTTGTAAACTATAGTTAATTTTAAAAGCTTGAATAAATTCAGGTTCAGCTTTTCTGGCAAGAGTACTTCTGACAAGTATGCTTCATATCAGGAGGTCTATTTTAGTGATGCTGAAACTGATTAGTGGGTTCTGAACCTATTTCTAGGATTCTTTTTCACCCCTGACTTTGTCTTTGCTGTCTGTCTTTCCCCAGCCACAGAGAATTGTGATTACATGCTCCCAGGACTTCCCTCGATGCTCTATTCCATTTCGGGTTGGCCTGCCCATCCTCTCACCTGAGTTCCTGCTGACAGGAGTGCTGAAGCAGGAGGCCAAGCCAGAGGCCTTCATCCTCTCCACTTTGGAAATGTCATCCTCCTGAAAACATCACCACAGTACTCTTTTCTCTCCCAGACCAGTAAATAAAGTGTTAGAAAAGATTTGGAAGAAAGAACCTAGGGCTTTAGAAAGGATTGGGGTATACTGACCTGATTTGTCTTGGAACATGGGTGGGGCTGAAACGGCTTATGGGTAAACAAAAAGATAGGGAGAGTTGGAGCCACTGATTTCTTAAAGGGCCACTTAGATTTGGGTAATCCCATACTCAGATATCTTAAGTGGCTACCCTTAGCAGGACTGATGTCGTTACTGCTCTGTGGCACACACAGTGTCCTGCCTCTTGTTTGGAAGCCATTTCTCTTCCTCTTTTACTGGGATTCTTACTCGTCCTCTGAAAGATAGTGGAAACAATTTTAGTGTCAAGAACTTGAAGGGATGCTTGCAGTGGGTAATTTTGAGGTTGGAGTTGTGGAATGCTCTAAAATCTTTTCTTTTCACTCCATCTTGATAGAAGTGTTCTTTAGCTTTGACTTTGAGCAAATCTCTACACTTTTCTGGCCTGCTTTCCCAGTATTTATAAAATTAGAGCTTAGGTTTAACCTCTGATAAATAAATATTCACTCTGTGCCTTATGGTGTAGTGCAGTTTTTTTTAACATACTTGAAATTTAAATTTTACTTATTTTTTTATTTTTATTTTTAAAGTAAGCTCTATACCCAACATGGGGCTTGAACTCACAACCCTGAGATCAAAAGTCTCACGCTCCACCAGCTGAGCCAGCCAGGTGCCCCTTAAATTAAAAGTTGGTTGATTACAATGATGTGGAGAAATTGGAACCCTTATTATACATTGCTGGTAGGACGATAAAATGGTTCAGCTGCTGTGGTAAGTAGTCTGACAGTTTCTCAAAAAATTAGACATAGAATTAGCAAATTAGACATAGAATTACCAAATTACCATGCTAATTACCATTAGTAGGCATATACCCAAAAGAATTAAAACTTGTGCTCAAACAAATACTTGTACACAAATATTCATACCAGCAGTTCACAAGAACCAAAAGGTGAAAAGAAAAATGTCCATCAGCAGTTGAATAAATACATGCAGCATATCCACACAATGGAGTATTATTCATCCATAAAAGGGGATGAAGTACTGATTCGTGCTACAGTGTTTTGAGGATGAACCTCAAAAGCCTTATGCTAAGTGAAAGGAGCCAGACACAAAAAGTCACCTTGGATGATTCTACTTACATGAAATACCTGGAATAGGTAAATGTATAGAGACAGTAGAGTGGTGGTTGCCAGGAGCTGGGAGAAGGGGAAAATGGGGAGTGACTGCTTAATGGGTTCAGGGTTTTATTTTGGAGTGATGAAAATGCTTTGGAACTAGATAGAGATGGTGATTACACACATTATGAATGTATTAAATGTCACTGGATTTTTCTCTTTAGTTAATTTTATGTTATGTGAATTTCACTTTAATAAAAAAAGATGGGTGATTAGTTTGTGACTTTTCTGCAAGTAAATTATACTTAAGTTTGTAAAACTTTGGTGTAGTAGAATGAGTGCGAGCTCTGCTGACTTTTAACACTGCTGACTTTTAAACATATAAACATGTCTTAATATATATTAAGCACAGCCATTGTAGGTGTGGCACATGGTAGGACCCAAATAAATGTTAGTCCCCTTGCACAACTCAGAGTCTGTACTGTGTGAAACCTGTCTGTGGCCTGCAGGTCCAGGGGATTCCTTACAGTACCAGCTGTCTCTGTATCCCCCTTTAGCACTCATGTGCACTCTTACTTAGTGACATGGAAGTGCCCCAGTTTAAATTTCTGGAGAATAGAGACCTTTTCTTACACTTTCAAAAAATACGATAGCTTGTAGCACAAATAAGAAGTATCTCTGTCACTCAGGGTCCTAGCAGGAAATGATGGCACAGTCAAATTAGGGTAATTTGGAGAGAGGTTCTGTTTTTTTTGTTTTTGTTTTTTTAAGATTTTATTTATTTATTTGAGAGAGAGAGAGAATGAGAGAGAGCACATGAGAGGGGAGGGTCAGAGGGAGAAGCAGACTCCCTGCTGAGCACAGAGCCCGATGCGGGGACTTGATCCAGGGACTCCAGGATCATGACCTGAGCCGAAGGCAGTCGCTTAACCAACTGAGCCACCCAGGCGCCTGGACAGAGTTTAATAAAGTGAAATTTACAAAGAAGTTGGGAGAGTGTAGAGAAATCATAATGTTGCAGTACTCCAGTACCCACAGCTCTATTGTGACCACCTCTAAGTCCTAAAGGTTGAGAGGAGGAAGCAGTTTTGCAGAGGGCTTCCTCAATAAAAGCTGTGATTTTCATTGATTTAGTCCATTCAGGACAACCTCTTGAAGCAGAAAGCAGGGTGGTGGTTGTACCTGGAGGGGAAAATATGTCTGGTAACAGTTTACAACAGCATTGATTAAGAGAGTAGGAGTACTGAGCCTGCGGGAGGAGGAATGTAAAGGCTGTGGGATGCTGCCTGGCAATTTTTTCATTCATGAGCCCACATGACTAGCAGCAACTTAGTTCTCATCTTGGTAAATTTTCTTGTATTTCTTCTGTCTATAAGCCAAGGGATTTCACTTAATGATGTCTGAGTTCTCTGCGATGGTCATAGCTACTATGACTAGGTCCATAGCAACATGATCTTTAATTCTGATGGAGGAAAACCTTTTACTTTGCTTGTCAGATATATTAGTCTAGATATTACAAACAGGTCGGAAGGAAAAATAGTATGTGGGGTCAGACTAATAAGCTTGCAGAGTGAAGTCATAGTTAATTATCACAGGCTTGGATAAAATTAGCCTACTACAAAGTTTACAACAAATAAAATTTTCTATCACAAATATTTTAACATTGTTACTCTCATGATTACAAATCAACAGCCTTTGGCATTATTAGAAATAATCTCTAAGTGTCAGAGAAGTTTTCTGTCCTTGGCAAGTGGAGAGAGTAAGTTACGGAATAAACATTACTTTATGGTAAAATAGTCACTAACTCTTTAACAAGATGTAATAGGTGATTCAGAGCTTTGGGTTCTCAGCCTGGGTCAACAGTCTTCCGTTCTCTCACCGTTTGTAATTGAAGTGTTAACTGAGGCTTTGTAACCTCTGACTCTGGCTAGGTTGTCTGGCTAAGGTTACAGAAAAGGGGACTGATAATTCTCGGTTTCTACAAGAACCCTGAAAGAGAGGAACTGTCTTCATTTTAGATGAGACAACCAGCCGAGCTGCGACTCAACCCACTCGAGTGGCTGCAGAGCCGCTGCCCTTTCCTCTTGCCACTCGGAATTCTAACTTTCCCTTCTGTGACGCAGCGACTGCTAGTTCCATAAAGGCACCCAGGACCCGCCCTGCGGGCAGAGAAAAGGGCGCGCCGCGGACGCGAGCCCTGGCATTTGAGCGAAGGCGCCCCGCCTTCTTGGGCAGGGACCCCGGGAGGGGGCGGGGGCGAGGCGGGGCCTGTAGCCGCGGGAATCCCAAGCCCGTCCCCTTCCCCACCCCTCCGTGTGTCGCCATGGCCCCAGCTCTGCTCCTGATCCCTGCTGCCCTCGCCTCTTTCATCCTGGCCTTTGGCACCGGAGTGGAGTTCGTGCGCTTTACCTCTCTTCGGCCACTTCTTGGAGGGATCCCGGAGCCTCGTGGTCCGGGTGAGCGGGAGGGATCGAGGATGAGCTCTGGGGCTGGAGGTGGAGCCGGACGAGAGGGAGGGAGGGCGGGGCCTGGAGACAAATGACAGGGGAAGTCCGGGAGAGGGAACTAGAACCGTGAAAGCCGGAGAAGCCGGAGAAGCTTCAGGACAGACCAGAAGGCTAAATTAGGAACTCAGGGATTAGCGGTTTGGAGAGGCAAGAGAGTGAGGACTGAGTGGGGTGGAAAAGGGCGATAAGCAGAGGAAAGGAAAGTGCTTTTAAAGAGAGGACTATGGAGGGGAGAGTGTTCAAAAGAGGGAGCATTTGGAGTACCGAAAGAAGAGGGTCAGTCCAACGGTTGCCTCTCCAGCCATGCTTTTTGTGACTGTATAGGAATCCTCCTCCCCACTCTGAAGGAGGAAGAAGCAGGGAATGGAAAAGCAAGGTGGGCAAAGCCTGGAGAGGAAGCATTAAGACTCTTGAAAGCATTAAGGGGATATGGCCTGGGTCCCCAAAAGGAGAGTAGGATTGGGGGTGTTTCCCACAACCCTCTTGATCTTTTGTCCCTTTCTTCAACTCCCCCTAGATGCCCGCCAGGGATGGCTGGCTGCCGTGCAGGACCGCAGCATCCTTGTCCCCCTGGCTTGGGATCTGGGTCTCCTCCTACTATTTGTGGGGCAGCACAGCCTCATGGCAACTGACACAGTGAAGGTGTGGATGTCTCGATATTTTGGGGTCCTTCAGAGGTCACTGTATGTCGCATGCACTGCCCTGGCCTTGCAGGTATGAGGCTTTGGCCACTGAGTCCCAAGGGAAACTATCTGTGAGAAGAGTGTCCTAGATTGGAGGGGCAAGGACCTTAGCCTTCTGAAAATGTGGGTTTAGGAAGAGAACTGAGAGTGTTCAGGACTCTCATCTCAGCTTCCATTCCTCCACAGCACATATCCTCCTTATCAAAAACGGTGTACCTTTCCTCATTCCCCAAGCAGATATGTGCATTCTCACCTTTACAACTTTGTTCATGTTGTTCTGCTTGAGATCCCCTCGGTAACACCTCTTTCAGTGCTACCCTTTCTTCAAAACCGCTTCCCTCAGTTTCAAGAGAAGGCTTCCCAGTTAGCATTCATTTGTCTTCTCAGTGAGTGCTTGGCATAAGCTACTTTATGTACCTATCCGGTCACCCCATCCGTTCTGCAAGTCCTCAGGGTAGATACAGGTCATCCTTACATCCTTGGGACCCCACCTAGCACCCTCTATGTGGTGACTGTTTGTTTGTGATGCTCATGGTAGAGGTGGAGAGAGCTGCAGACCAGCCTGGGGTGGGGGCAGCCTCTGGGTCTAGGTCTTTCAAGGGTAGGCTGCTGAGATACCCAACCGCTCATCCTTCCCCAGTTGGTGATGCGGTACTGGGAACCTGTACCCAGAGGCCCTGTGTTGTGGGAGGCTCGGGCTGAACCATGGGCCACCTGGGTGCCCCTGCTCTGCTTTGTGCTCCACGTCATATCCTGGCTCCTCATCTTCAGCATCCTTCTCGTCTTTGACTACGCCGAGCTCATGGGCCTCAAGCAGGTGAGGCTGCCAGATTCCTACCTGAGACCTATGATTCCTTCTAGAATGCCTTTTTCTGTTCTAAGGATTTCCCTCCTCCTCCCATGCTCTTCCACCTTCCTCTTCTTTCAACTCCCTCACCTACTTCCCTTTCTTATAAGATAGTCTCCCCTCAGCTTTCTGTGGAAGGCCTGAAACCATGGGCCTCCTGGGACTGGGGAAGGTTCATGAGCCAGAGATGAGGATCAGGGGCCCAGGTCTCAGAAGGGTGGTTCTTGGGCCTGAGTTACAGAAGGGGAAGTTTCCTGGAAGGGGAGGAAAGAGGTAACTAAGATGCAAAAGGGGCTTGATCCCATTTCTAAGCTGTTCTCCCTCCTAGGTGTACTACCATGTGCTGGGGCTGGGTGAGCCTCTGGCCCTGAAGTCTCCCCGGGCTCTGAGACTCTTCTCCCACTTGCGCCACCCAGTGTGTGTGGAGCTGCTGACGGTGCTGTGGGTGGTGCCCACCCTGGGCATTGACCGCCTCCTCCTTGCTCTCCTCCTTACCCTCTATCTGGGCCTGGCTCACGGACTTGACCAGCAAGACCTCCGCTACCTCCGGGCCCAGTTACAAAGAAAACTCCACCTGCTCTCCCGGCCCCAGGAAGGTGAGGCCGAGTGAGGAGCTAACCTGGTTCCGAGCCCTGCACTTCCTCTCCTTTAACATCCAGGCCCTGGCTGCTTCAGACCAGAGGCCCAAATCTGTGGACTGAAGGGGCTATCCCTTCCCCTGCTTGAGCCTCCACTCCTTGGGCCCAGCTCCATACCCTAAATTCTGAGTTTCAACCACTGGACTCCAACATCTACTTCTCACCAGCCAGGAAGAGGGGGTGGGGAACTTATCTGTCTCCTCAGTTAGGGCTTGACTCCTCCACCCCCCACCTTAAGAACCTCTTATAAGGGAGAAGGGTGGGCCTGACCACTTCCCTCCCACTGTTCTGCACCTCAGGGATCCCCTTCTCCTCCTCTGGCTTCCCTTTCTAGGAGTGTAGTACTAGGGTCTGCAGGTTTGATGGTAATGCCTGCCCTTCCAGGCTCCAAGTGCCAGCCCCCTGGCTAGCCTTGCCATCTCCTTAGGCCCTGGCCCTGGGCTCTGTCCTCTAACCTAGTTGAGAGGATCCTCCCACTCTTCATTTTGGGTGACTAAGAGCTCTCTGCTGTCCTGAGGAACACGCACAGCAGAAAAATAAAATTCAGCCTGTTTTTTCTACATATGATATGCAGTCTATCAGTGTCTCTCTAGCTAGAGGGCTGACTTTGGGAAGGAAGGCAAGCGGAGCCCGGGCACGCCAAACTCGAGTCTGGGCAGCCACCGCGCCCTCTGGCGACCGCCGGGCGGCGGCCACTCGGGCAGACCCACCCCCACCTCCCCAGGTCGGCCCAGTCCCCCTTCCTCCAAATCCCCCAGTTTCCCTCGCAGCAGACCAGGGGACCCATGGGAGACAGGTTGAAGCTAAAGTGTGGGGCAGCGGCTCAGGTCGGGGAGCCAGTTTCCATGGCCGTTGGCTTCTGAGTACCTCTCCTGCCACCCCCTCTCCACGGGCCCACCACAGCCTGGTGGCGGCCCTGGACCCCGCAGTAACAAAGGCTCGCCGAGGGAGGCGAAAGCGTGGGGAGGAGCGGCAGGAGATGGGAAGGGCGGGCCCGGCTGTAGCAGCTGCTGCTTCCTCTGCAAGTCCCTCGAGGGGCCTGAGTCACGGGCGGCTGCCTTGGGTCGGCGAGCTCGGGGCGAGGGTCCGGACACCTGGGTTCTCCAGGGCTACCGAGAGGGAGCGGGGTGTGGTCCCCGGGGACAGAAATGGAGGGCCGGGGGTTGCGGCGGGAAAAGGGGAGTCCGCGAGCCTAGCCCCACGCGGGGGGTCTCTGGAGCGAGGCCCCGCCCCTCGGGCCCCGCCCCGCGCCCCCATCCCTCTCCCCATTGTCCTCAGACAAAGCGGTCGCCGCCCCCCGCCCGGCCCCCAGGTCTCTCTCTGTCTCCGTCCCTCCTCCTCGACTCCCTCTTTCCCTCCTCCTCCTCTCCTTCCCTCCTCCCCTCCCTCCTGTCTCCGGATCTCCCTCGGTCCCACTCTCCTCCTCTTCCTCTCTCCTCCTCCCTCCGGACGCCAGGCTCCTCCGCACCCCCTCCCCTGGGAGCCCCGCTGCCTTGTGAGTTGACTGAGGGGCCTCAGACTTGGGGAGGGGGTGTCTCCTGTCTCCCGTCCCCGGCCCGGACCTTGGGCTGTCTCCTCTTTGTGCCGAGATTGCCTGTCTGAGCGGTCCGAGCTGGGTGGGAATGGCCGGCTATGTCAGGGTTCCCTGAGAGCGGAGACCCGGGCATTGGACTGGCAGGCTCGGGAGAGCAGAGCCGTGGAGCGGGTCCTCCGCACGCCACGGCCCCGGGCCCGGCCGGTGGGAGAGGCAGGCGGCGGGGACGGGACGGGGTGGGGGTGGACGCCAGGGTTCTGGGAACGTGCTGGCAGCCCAGACACCCGGGTTCCGAAAGTCCCCAAGGGAGGGTATTCCCCCCTCCCCCCCCGCCCCGAGCTGCCTGGGGGCGGAGTGCCGGGTGGCGGCTGGGGGGCCGGAGAGGCGTGGCCGGAGCGGAGCTGGGAGGGGAGCCGGGACCTCCCGAGCCCGCGCTGAGACGCGCCCGGACGCCCGCGGAGCTCCATTTCCCCTCTGCCCCCTGATTCCCCTGCTCCCTTAGACCTCTCCACTCCCCGCCCCTCCTCACCTCCCCGACATCCCCTCAGGTCCCACCACCCCCTCTCGGGCAGGATTCCCTGATCTCCCTTCCCACTCTAACCGCCTCTGGGGTAACGGTGGGGAAACCTCGCCTGAACCCTACCTCCCTCACCCCCGGCCTCTCTTTTCTCTCTCCTCTCTCATTCCGACTTCTTTTTCCGCCCTCCTCTCCTCTCACATCCTTGGGACTGTCTCTGATACCATTAACCCTGCGCTGCCAAATCTGACTCCTGCCTCTTTGCCCTGAATCTCTATTCTTCCTCTCAGGGCCACGACCCCACCCCCACTTGGCCCACAGCTTTTTCACTTTCTGTTTTCCCCTTTCTTTGCCCTCCATCTTCTCACTCCTTTCGTCTGTCTTTACCCTCAGCTCCTGTGCCCATCTCTGTGTCCCACCTCTCCCCCTCTACTTCCTCTCCCCCCACCCCCAGTCTCACCCCCTGGAGCCTCTCTTTCCTGTTCTCTGGCCCCAGCACTCCCCACCCTCACCTCAGCGCGACCATGGCCACCATCCCAGACTGGAAGCTACAGCTGCTAGCCCGGCGCCGGCAGGAGGAGGCAGCCCTTCGTGGCCGGGAGAAGGCAGAACGGGAGCGTCTGTCCCAGATGCCAGCCTGGAAGCGGGGGCTGCTGGAGCGCCGCCGGGCCAAGCTTGGTCTGTCTCCTGGAGAACCTAGCCCTGCACCTGGGACTACAGAGGTTGGACCTCCAGACCCAGATGAGTCGGCCGTCCTCCTGGAGGCCATTGGGCCGGTGCACCAGAACCGATTCATTCGGCAGGAGCGCCAGCAGCAGCAGCAGCAGCAGCAGCAGCAGCAGCAGCAGCAGCAGCA
>NC_058410.1:118744983-118918389 GCF_002201575.2 Neomonachus schauinslandi
CAGCAGCAGCAGCAGCAGCAGCAGCAGCAGCAGCAGCAGCAGCAGCAGCAGCGGAATGAAGAGTTACTTGCAGAGAGAAGGCCTGGGCCTTTGGAGGCCCGGGAGCGGAGACCCAGCCCTGGGGAGATGCGGGATCAGAGCCCCAAGGGAAGAGAGTCAAAAGAAGAGCGGCTCAGTCCCAGGGAGGCCAGAGAGAGGAGGTTGGGGATAGGGGGAGCCCGAGAGTTGAGCCCCAGGCCTTCAGAGGCTTTGGACTGGAGGCAGAGCCCAGGAGAGCCTGGAGACAGGAGCTCCAGACTGCCAGAGGCCCGGAAATGGAGGCTGAGCCCCGGAGAAAATCCAGAGTGGAGTCTGAGACTGGCAGAGCCTGAAGAACAAAGCCCCAGGAGAAAAGAGGTGGTGGAAAGTAGACTGAGCCCAGCAGAGCCCACCCAGAAGTTGGGGCTGACAGAGTCCCATAAATGGAGGCCTGACTCTGGAGAGTCTCAGGAACAGAGTTTGGTACAACTGGAGGCTTCAGAGTGGAGGCTGAGCTCAGAAAAAGAAAGAAAAGACTGTTCAGAGGAATGTGGGAGAAAAGAAGAGAGACCAGTTCCAAGGCTGGCCTCAGAAGAGATTACAGAGCTGCCGGAGACCCTGACAAGGGAGGCTCCAGACAGCAGCTCCGGAGAAGCGGAGGCAGCAGAGCAAAGGCCCAGCCCTGTGGAGGATGGTGAGAGGGGCCTGAGGCTGACAGAAGGATGGAAATGGACCCTGAACTCTGGAAAGGCTCGAGAATGGACACCCAGGGACACAGAGACTCAAACTCAGAAACCAGTCTCCCCAGAGTCTGCTGAGAAGTATCTGGGGCCTCTTGGTACCGAGGCTGGAGAAGGGGAGGCTGAGAAGGAGAAGGCGGGGGCTCAGGGCAGGCCTCTGAGAACCCTGCAGAACGACAGCTCTGTGCCCTCCCCCTTCCCACCAGAGCACGCTGGGACTGGAGGCTCTAGAAGGCAGGAAGAGGAAGCAGTGGATCTCCGGCCCCCACCAGCAGCCCCTCTGTCTCCCCCACCCCCAGCCCCACCTGCTCCCCAGTCCCCTGGGGATCCCCTCATGAACCGTCTGTTCTATGGGGTGAAGGCAGGGCCGGGGGTGGGGGCCCCTCGCCGCAGTGGACACACCTTCACAGTCAACCCCCGGCGGCCCGTGCCCCCTGCGGCCCCCAGCACCCCCGCCACCCCAGCCACAGCTGATGCGGCGGTCCCTGGAGCTGGGAAGAAGCGGTACCCGACTGCCGAGGAGATCTTGGTTCTGGGGGGCTACCTCCGCCTCAGCCGCAGCTGCCTTGCCAAGGGGTCCCCTGAAAGGCACCACAAACAGGTAGGGAGCAGCCAAGCCAGACCTCTCAGAAGCCCGCTCCTCAGTTCTCTCCGGCCTCCTTTCTTTTTTATATCCCTGTATTCTTGTCCTCCTCTATTCTTTCGTGTTAATTCCTGCCGCCACCCTTCCTCCTCTACACACACCCTTCCTTCTTAGAGAGTTCATTTTCCATTCATTTCCAAGCCCAAGGATCCTGCCCCAAATCAAGTGCTGCCCCTGGGTGTGTCTCACAGGGTGTGCCCAGGCTGCTCACTCTTCATTCCCTCAGGCTCTGGGTTCCATCTTCCCCGCCCCCTCAGCTCCCCCCACACCCCCTGCCGCCGCCCCATTTCTTCCCTTCCTTTCCTCTGAGTCTGTGACCGAACGCAGCCCTTCTGGTGGGAGACCTGAACCAAGGCTACAGCCTAGAATCTATGAGAGCAGGGTCATCAGGTTGAAAGCACATACAGCCTTCCAAGGGAGTGAATGTTGGGGCAGGAAGCCTCAAGAGGCACAGGGGGTGGCTTTGGGGTTCTAGGGAGAAATGGCAGGGAGAAGTGAGTGGAGGAAGGTCTCAGTCCCAAGGCAGGCCAGAGCTGAACGAGGAGACGTCCTAGGGTGGGGGCGGGGGAATGGAATAGGGCTGGAGAACAGAGAGAAGACTTCTGAACCCCGAGTCTGCTCCATGGGAGAGGCGCACACAGAGGCCGTTTGAAGTGGGTGACCTCAGGGTTGCACACCCCCAGCTGGGCCACTGCTTTAGACAGTGCTCCCTTCTCTCTTGGGACAAGAAAAGCCTTCTCTTCTTCCAAAATACCCCCGCTCCTTACTCCCCTTCTTCCTTCCTCCCTGGGCTTCCCCTCCCTCCCCAGGACTGGCTCAGCAGTTGGTTTTCCCCTTTTTCCCCTCTCTTCCTGCTGCCCTGGCCTGTCCCTCCCTTTGGGGTAGCAGAAGAGAGAAGTGAATTTGGAGGCACGGTGCTGAGAGCAGGGAATACAATGGGAGTTGGGGACAGGGGTGGGGGCTGAGGCCAGCAGAGGGTCAGAGGTTAAAACTGGAAAAAGGACAAAGTGCAGGAAGTGGGAGCAGCCAGGCTTCTCGCCCTGGCTTCAGCCCAACCCCTTCCTTACACACCAACTTGTTTCCAGCTTGAAAATCTCTAAGGAGAGAGAGGTCCCTGCACCTAACACATCTCCCCAGAGACCGGGAAGCCCTTCCTAGTCTCCAGTCCTCATCTCATCTGACATCCTCAGATTTGGTTTTTTCGTGTGTCCTGTCAGTGGGAAACCACAGGGACCAAAGACCTAGATGGAGCTTGCGGGTCACTTGGTCCCCCAATTCATCTTCATGTGAAGCTCATGCTCCCATCCTGAGCCATGGTACCAGCGTCTATCCTGAGCACTCTGACTGCTGCCAACCCCGTCCCCTTCGGGCTGGGCAGGTGTAAGGAGGTGGGTCTGGAGCTGCCAGGATTAGCTGTTCAGACAAGTCACTTGCTACTGAGGTTGGCCTGTGCCTTTGGGGAGGAAGAGCAGAGGGAGGCATGAAGTTTGGGGCCCAAAGCTGGGGACCATATGAGTGCAGGGCAGGACCTGTGATAGTGACCCTACCTAGGTCAGGGAGTAGGGGAGCCGGAAGCAGATCACCCAAACAGGAAGCCTGGGGGTGGGGGCCGGAAGGCTGGTAGGGCTGAGTGGGGAACCGCTGGGCCCTGGGCCTGCCAGAACTGCTCAGGATGTGGTGAGAGAATAAGGAAGCCCTGGCTGCTCTGGGGGTGGGGGTGGGGAGAAGCAGCACAGAGTTTTCTAGACCCAGACACCTCCCCCTCCACCCTGTGTCAGGCCTCCTTCCCCTCTCTCTGCACCCTGCTCAGCAGGGACTAGAATGCCTTGTCCCAGCTCTGACCCAACCCACTTGCTTGGGGACCAGAGGACCACCCCCCTTCCCTAAATAACTTCTGTTTGCAAGCTAATGCCATTAAACATATCCTTGCCACGGAGAGAAATCCCAGCCCTGCCCTGTGGCTGGTGCCCTTCCCCAGAGGCCCTTCTAGCTGAGAGATGGGCTCCTCCCCTCTCTGGCCCCCTTGTGACTTTATATAGCTGATGGGAGAGGAGCAAGTGAGTCACACCCCTCTGTCCCCCCCTCACCCCCCCACCCCGCCCCAACTCCCATGCAGTCTGTGCATTCCTGAGAAGCCCAGTCAGAAGTTGGGGCGGGGGTGAGGGGTGGAAGGGGGCGGTGAGGAGAGAAGCAGGGTTGGGGAAGAAAGAAAACATGACTGAGAGCAAATAAAATGAATCCTTTTTCAGAGTGGATAATAAACTGGAGCTTGTTATCCCAAAATGGGATGTGAAAAGAAAACAAATGGGGCCCCAGAAGTTTGGGTAAATCTGTCAGTAACAGAACCAGAAGTGGTCCCTTTTGAAAAGCTGGGATGTAAGGGGTCTGGTTGCTGTCACTCATTTCTACCAGCAGCTCCACAGACAGACTGTGTACCTCCCACATTGTTCCCCAGTGTTGATTCTCTGTGGGGACCACATCTGAGGTCTGGACCAACCCTTCCTTACTCCCTGTAGCAACTTTCATGCTCTTATGGCCAGCAGACACAAGATCAGATCACAAATAAGTATGTTCTCTGGTATGTTAGAAGGTCGTAAATGATAATGGGGGGAAAAAATTAGAACAGGGTAAGTGGAACCTTGAGGACCAGAAAGTTGGGGGAGTGAATATGAACTTTAAATAGGGTGACTGGGAGACAGGGAGCCATGGAGGTATTTGGGGGAAGAGTGTTCCAGGTAGAAGGAATAGCCAGTGCAAAGGCCCCAAGACGGGAGTGCCCTTGCTTCGAGGAACCTTGACCAGGGTGGCCAGAGCGAGAGCAGATGAGAGGTGAGGTGGGGCATGGCACAGTGGGACTACCCTGTGGGCCTTAGTCAGGCTCTGGCTTTTCCTCCCAGTGAGATGGCCCTACCAGCCGTCCAGCCCCCACCATGGTTTGGAGCCTCTGAGTTCCAGCTTCCCTTGGGGACCCAGGTTTCACATTCCATACAGCCCTTAGCATCCACCTGTCCAGCCACCCTCCCGGCTTCTCTCTTCTCACACCCCAGCCCATGCGGAGATGCAAGGATGCAGGGCCCAAGCCCTGAGTTTCCCAAACAGGTGCCTGGGAAGGCCTGAGTAGATCATCCGGACCTTTCCAAGTAGTTCACATGGAATCCTCCTGTTTGTCTCCTTAATCGCTTTGGCTCCCAGAGTTAATCCCACTCTGCCCCTGCCCCCTGAGCTTCTTAAAAGGGCAAGGGGAAGGGTAGAAAGGCAGTGAGAACAGCTGGGGCTCGCCTGCTCTTGGGACAGTGTGTTTGTGGATTTTCTGCCCCCTCCAGGTCCCCTCTGGCCTTTTGCCTGTGTCTCTGCATGCCTCTCCTGGTGCATTCTCCACCCCAACCTGTGTTTGCATGGACTTTCCTCTCTGCCCCTGTCACCTCCCGCAGCTGTACCTTGCAGGGACTCAAGGGCCCATCTCCCCTGCCTGTTAGGGGAGAGTCTTGTTTCCTCTGGGCCTTTTGATAGGTCTCTTCTTCCCTCCCAGGCCCCAGCCCCACTTTGTTGTCGGTCCACTCCAGCTATAGAGGAGTGAGGCGAGCAGGAGGGCACAGGTGTCCAGGGTCCTGGGTTTCCCAGGAACTTCAAGGGGCTGAGGGTGTGGAAACCAAAGTGCTTGGCTTTGCTTTTGCCTGGGACTCCCTCCAGCCAGCTATTTCCTGCCAGCTCAAACTTCCCTCCTCCTCCAGGAAGCCTTCCTGGTTGCCCTCACGATGCCCAAAGAGTCAGTTCTGATTACGGGAGTTATCTTCATGTATCTTCATTTTTTTTTACTCTTCCACCACCCACAGTCTAAAAAGTAGGGACCCGAGTCCTGTATTACCCACCTCTACCACCTCTGCCAAAGCCCAGGCCAGTCTGATGTTTTGGAAATGATAGGATAGAAGAGGGAAATTCTGGGATTAGAGAGCCTGTGTCAAAAGGAAAACTCGACCCCTGGGTCCCAGAGTGGATGCGCAGGGCAAAGTCAGTAGGGTGCCCAAATCCAGCTCCCCTCCCCCACCTTGCGTGTGCCCCCCTGGGAGCTTCCCCGGGCTAAACTCGGGGCCTCCCCGTTTCTCTCCCACTCTCAGCTCAAGATCTCCTTCAGCGAGACAGCATTGGAGACCACGTACCAATACCCCTCCGAGAGTTCGGTGCTGGAGGAGTTGGGCCCGGAGCCTGAGGCTCCCAGTGCCCCCAGCCCCCCAGCGGCCCAACCCGAGGACGAAGAGGATGAGGAGGACCTGCTGCTGCTACAGCGGGAGCTCCAGGGCGGGCTGCGCACCAAGGCCCTGATCGTGGGTGAGCGAAGGCTCGGCCTGGCCGAGGGCACCCCCTGGTGTTCATAGCGGACACTGCGGTCCAGGAGGGAAGGGGAGGAATTAATAACGTTGGTGCTTGGAAGAGACTTGACCTCTAGCCCCACCCGCTCCTTTACAAGTGGGGAAATCGAGGTCTTGGGAACTGAAGTGCACAAGGGGTCTCCAGATTTCAAAACCAGGACTCTTTCTGAGCGCTCTAGTGTGGTTAAAACACAGGGTTTGGGTCAGACAGGCCTGCATTTGAATTCCATCTTGTCTCTTACCTGTGGTGTATGTAACCTCCAGGAAAGCACTCACCTCTGGTCTCCGTTTATTAATTATGAAATGGGGTTAATAATAACCACCTCCTGGGGTTTACTGAGAGGGTTCAGTAATTTTTGTGAAGCACCTTGGAACTATGGCTGGACATCAAATGACTTCGCCTCATCTGGGGTTATTGTGGGATTAAACAAGTTGTAAGAAGGCCTGGCACAGAACGCAGGCTAAATGGGTGATGGCTACTGTTCCTGCAGTAGCAAGCGCTCGGCATGGAAGATCAGTGCAGAGAGTAAGTGGGGAAGATGGGGGGCAGAGGCCCTCACTCATTCTCTACCATTATTGCCTCCTCTCCCACAGATGAATCCTGCCGGAGGTGACCCTCTTCCAACATAGGGCCTATACCCACCCTTTCCCAGAACTGAAGATCCTGGAACCCAGAAGACTGAGAACAGAGAGACCCCGAACATGAGCTTGGCCGGGAAGAGCAACCAACATCTTCCAACTTGCTTTCCTCATCCTGTTTATGGGAGCAGAGCTAGTCACCCAGTTTCCACCCTCACCAAAGGTCCCTGGTATGAGTGTGTCAGACATGCTGGTGGCATCCGAGGTGATTCAAAAGTGAGCATCAAGTCCTGAGGAGGATCACAGTGCTCACTGGGGCTGGAGGTGGAGCACCTCCTCCATCTCCCCGGGCAGGTACACTCTCCCTTCAGCCTCCCTTGCCTCCCCACCACCCCCTGGGGGGCTCTTAGGATTTAAGCACTCATCCTGGGTAGCCTGCCCCCACTCCATTTACAGGCCCCTCTCCTTCCTATTCCTTAGGCCACTGCCCCTTTGTTTACACCTCCTGCCTCCTCTCTTGACCACCAGCCTGGTTTACAAACCCCGTTAGCTCCCAGCCCCACCTGCCGAAGTCCCAGGTTTACAACCATACCTACTTGTTGAGTCCATGTGGAACCCTCCCCCCTGTCCCTGGCAGTTGCCTCATTGGGGGCGTGGCTTCCTCCACTTTTGCTCAGTATTACTGTACCTCAGTTTTCCCCAAGAAGGAAGGCTGGGAATCTTAGCCCTGTACCCCCATCCAGTTATTTAATTCTGTTCCTCCTAGTGGTCCACAACTGAATTGAATTGCAAGGGTGAGGGGTGACTAACAAGGCACCTCAATTCGTCTTCCCCATTTCTCCTTCCTCATCCACTGCCTGTTTGTTTTTTAAGTTTTCCATAATAAAATGGAGATCTCTCCAACTCTCCTGCTGCTTTTCCTTCTTTAGCAAAAAAAGTGCTGGTGGGGGAGGCTGTGTGTTCCTCATTCCAAGCCTCTCCCATCTTCCTATTGGCCATGAAGAGGTAGTGGCCAGGGCTGCGGGAGGGAAAAATGATGGAGATGGAACAGGAACTCAGCGTTGACATCAAGAAAGGGCTCTGGGAGAGCCCCGTCATTGTTTCTCAAAGGACTGGCAGGAAAAGGACTGACTTGAGGGAGGGTAGGAGGAATCCGCTAAGCTGGGAGTGCCGGGCGCCTGGGTGGCTCAGTTGGTTAAGCGACTGCTTTCGGCTCAGGTCATGATCCTGGAGTCCCTGGATCGAGTCCCTGGATCGAGTCCCGCATCGGGCTCCCTGCTCAGCAGGGAGTCTGCTTCTCCCTCTCCCACTCCCCGTTTGTGTTCCCTCTCTCACTGTGTCTTTCTCTGTCAAATAAATAAAATCTTAAAAAAAAAAAAAAAAAAGCTGGGAGTGCCGCAAGAGCAGACTGTCAGTCGGGTTTAATGAAGCATCCCCACGCCACACAAAATTATTCCTAGTACACTTGCAAAGTGATTACTAGAATGAATGAATGAACAACTATATGAACAGATGAAAAGAGCTAAAATACTGGAAGCAGAGGACACTCTGAATTGAAGGATTCCAGTATTTACTTAGAAGCCTGCTAGAAGCAGCCAGCTAGTTCGTGTATAACAATGGCTAATCTAGGGGCATTTACTCCAAGACTCAGGACCATAAATAATAAGCCTAAAACTGCTGCAATAGAGTATATGTAGTTTCCTTAAAAAGGGTCTCTCATAGACCATAGGTTTTATATTCCTAAAGGTTTAATTAAGAACCATTGATAATTCATGGCTTTGTTGCCCAACTATAGTTAATAGGGAGATTTTCCCATTTCAAAGAATTTCTCTCTTCTACAAATGTGGCAGGTCTATAGTTTACTTATCAGGTCTTCTTTTTTTCTTCGTTTTTTCAGTTTGCTAGGGTAGTAAAGACATGTTTGAGTAGTTATAGTCCTACCACTACAGGAATTTTTCTCAGCTTAGTCAGAGGAGACTCCCTTTTACTAAGTACAAAATAAATAAGACAAATTGATCTTAAACATATACCAAAGTCTTTAATTTACTAGCAAAGGAACAACGAAGGTGTTAAAACAATGAGCCAGTTTAGAGAGGGTATGAGTATGGAGGGAAACAATGCTTACACTAGTAGCTAATTAGGTAAAGATCCTAATCAGTTTTGACCTAGGAAACCAGAGAGGCTGGAGGCTCTGAGATGCCAGGGGTGCCCACAGTCCATCTCAGAAACAAAACAATGCATCTAAGAAGTCAATGCTAAGGAGCTATTGGAATAGCAGTATTTCATTTCCCAACAGTAGTGTCTGATAAGTCCAATTACTCATAGAAGTATGAAGGGGGATCAAATCGACATCAGATAAGCAGAATAGGGTAATAGGCTCTGCTTTTTTTTTTTTTTTAAGATTTTATTTATTTATTTGAGAGAGAATGAGAGAGAGAGAGAACATGAGCAGAGTGAGGGGCACAGGGAGAAGCAGTCTCCCCGTTGAGGAGGGAGCCCAATGCTGGACTCGATCCTGGGACTCCAGGATCATGCCCTGAGCCGAAGGCAGTCGACTAACAGACTGAGCCACCCAGGCGCCCCAACTCTGCTTATAAGCACCACCAGTGAATTAATCAAGCTGTTAGCAGAAACACAGAACACAGTTTACGCATTCCATAGTTGGAGGTTTTGAAAAATAACTTTCTGGGGCGCCTGGGTGGCTCATTCGGTTGAGCGTCTGCCTTTGGTTCAGGTCATGGTCCCGGGGTCTCCGCATGGAGCCCCACGTCTGGCTCCCTGCTCTGTGTGGAGTCCGCTTCTCCCTCTGCCCCGTACCCCACTTGTGCTCTTTCTCTCTAATAAATGAATAAAATCTTAAAAAAAAAAAAAAAGGCACCTTTCTGAGAGCACCAAGAAAAGAGGGCACCTTTGGTTTTTCCCCCCAGATCCTGTTTCTTCCTGCTTGGAGGTCTCCGATTATGTCTAACCTGTATTCATTCCTGCCGCAGGTGCCCGTACTAGCAAAGGTTACTCCTAATCAGCATGGGCTAATCTTTCATCAACATGGGCCTAACCTTCCAATTTGAGATATAATCTCCCCCCAACACACAAACTTTGCATTATTTTTGGCTCCATAGGACTTATATGTTTTATTTATTATGTATCTTGTCTTTCCCCCTCCCTTCAGTAAGGGACTTTTGTCTAATTAGTTCCTTGCCATATCCCCAGCAACTAAAATTGTGCTTAGCACACAGCGTCTGTTGAATGAGCGAGGCATTCACAGGCCGGCCATCAGAGGGCGACATAGAGACTTACTGGAGGCGGAAATAAAATGTTTTACCCCGAGCTTCACGTGAGGTTCCGTTAAGTTTGAACTCGCTCGGCCACCGTAGTGCTTAGGCCGGAAATGACCGGCCGTTTCCGGTCTCCCCGATCCGGGAAGACGGTTTCGGGCTGTCGGAAACCGAACCCCAAGGTCCTAAGGCAGGTCCTTTGCGGAACTCAGACTCCAGCCCAGGGTTCCAGGCCTCCGGGCCTCCGACGGGCCCAACCACCAGCGTGGCTACTCGAGACAGTTCAGGGCCGGAAACGGGCCAGCGTGGGTCATCATGGCGACGCCGGCTGGGCTGGAGCGCTGGGTGCAGGACGAGCTGCACTCGGTGCTGGGGCTGAGCGAGCGGCACGTAGCCCAGTTCCTGATTGGTACCGCGCAGCGCTGCGCCTCGGCCGAGGAGTTTGTGCAGCGCCTGCGAGACACCGATACCCTGGACCTCAGCGGGCCAGCGCGGGACTTCGCCCTGAGGCTCTGGAACAAGGTGTCGAGAGGGGCGGGGCGGGGCCAGGCGTGGGAGTGGCGGGAGAGGAGGTGGAGCAGGGGAGGGGCCCCAGGTTATTCGTCCAGGTGAGGCTGGGCTAACTGTCCGTCCGGGAATTAAGCAAGCTCAGTTCGCAAGCACCTAGCTTTTGTCCGTTGTCGCCTGGGTACTGTGCTACGTGCTGGACGTCCAGCTCTGGGAAGAAGTTCAAGGAGAGTTAAGTGTTATAGAGCAGTGTTTCTCGAACTTTAATATGCGTGCGACTCATCCAGGACCCTTATTAAAATGCAGATTCCGATTAGGTAGTTTCGGGATGGGATCTTAGTTTTTGCATTTCTAACTAGTTTTCAGGTGAATCCCATGGTCCACAGGCTACACTTTGAATAGTGAGGCTATAGAAAAGATGTGTGAGAAGTGCTGTAGGCAGAAAAGGTAGGGGTAGTGGGGCACCTGGGTGGCTCAGTCGCTAAGCGTCTGCCTTCAGCTCAGGTCATGATCCCAGGGTCCTGGGATCGAGCCCCACATCGGGCTCCCTGCTTCGCGGGAAGCCTGCTTCTCCCTCTCCCCCTGCTTGTGTTCCCTCTCTCGCTGTGTCTCTGTCAAATAAATAAATAAAATCTTAAAAAAAAAAAAAAAAGAAAGAAAGAAAAAGGTAGGGGTAGTGATCAGGGGAAGCAGCCCCAAAGATTCCCCAAAATCTGTCTGATAGAGAAGGGGGAAGGAATAAAGCTGTAAAGGTGAGCTCCTGGAGGACAGGACTCTGTATTTCTTGTCTTTGTATTTCTCCCACCTGACAGCATCTTACAGAACAGGTGCTTAGTTAAGTATATGGAAGAGAGAAAGTGTTCAACATGTTCATAGAATGGCAAATAGCCTGCTTTGGTTGTCACATCTGGTGCCTGGCGGGAGATGAGTTTAGAACCTAAGTAGTATGAGCATAGGGACTTTATGTATATCTGTTTAGCATGTATTCTGGAATCTGGTACAGTGCCAAGCTTATGACAGGCCTCTGCAAACCAGTTCTTGTAGCGTATCAGTTCTCGCATTGGGATGACTTAGTCGTGGTGAAGAACAGAGGCTGAACAACTGAGAATTGGTTTTGAGAATGTAAAATAAACTCCATGAGGGCAGGGATTGTTGTCTTTTGGTTCCTAGTAAGTACCTGGTGCATCACACAGGCTTCAATAAATGTTTGTTAAGTGAATGACTGCAAGGAGATTCAGAAGCTGAGAAGCCCAATTCAGGCTGATGAACATGGTGTGAAGCCATGGGGAAAAGAGACAAGGCTGGTTTAAGATCAGGTCATTCCTTAAATTCGGAATGGGGCAAAGTAGGTTGGCAGAGATCAGGAGTTGCTCACATCCCATTATCTTCCCTTCTGATAGGTACCACGGAAGGCAGTGGTAGAAAAGCCAGCTCGGGTGGCCGAGCGAGAGGCACGAGCCCTGCTGGAGAAGAACCGATCCTATAAGTTGCTGGAAGACAGTGAGGAGAGCAGCGAGGAGACCGTAGGTAGAGCTGGGAGCAGTCTCCAGAAGAAGCGTAAAAAACGGAAACACCTCAGGAAGAAATGTCAGGAGGAGGAAGAAGAGGAGGAAGAGATTTCTGAGAAAGGGAAGAGAAAGACAGGGTAAGTCAGAATGAGAAAGGATGGGACAGGGGATGAGGGGGCGATAAGCCTCCTAGGAGGCCTTATGTAATCCTTCGGGCTGGGCTGCAGGGGGAGTAAACAGCAGACTGGGAAGCCAGAGTCGGAGGATGAGTGGGAGCGGACCGAGCGAGAGCGCCTTCAGGACCTGGAGGAACGTGATGCCTTCGCTGAGCGGGTTCGGCAGCGGGACAAGGATCGAACTCGCAATGTCCTGGAGCGGTCAGACAAGAAGGTACATAAGAGCAGCATGTTCTGTAAATCCGCAGGAAGATCCCTGGGTCAAATCTGAGGTTGGGTGTGATTGCAGAGATATTGATCTCTGGGAAGACCAGGATGGCCTCTGGTGGTGTTCATCTCTATAGTAAGAGGACCTTTGTGGGTCCTCTGGCTATGGCGACCCTCTGCCGAACCTGTAGCCCTTGAGATTCCTCACTGAGAAGGGCCATTTCTTTATGCAATGGTAAATCCGAATGAGCCTTGTGATTCTAGAGGGGGAGTGGCTGTGGGAGATTTTGGCCTTACAGCCCTCCACTCTTGGTTTCTTCTTCTAGGCTTATGAAGAGGCTCAGAAGCGCCTCAAGATGGCCGAGGAAGACCGGAAAGCCATGGTGAGTCCTAGTGCCCAGGAAGCCAACCATCAGAAGGCAAAAGAAAAAACTTTCTTTTGAAGTGGTTTGGGGTAGGGAAAAAGGACACAAAGGAAGTACAGTGGGGATGCTGATGGGCTGTCAGGTCTGTGTTGACAGGAGCCTGCCAAGGACTTACTTAAGTTGTAGAGGGGAAGAAGCTGCCCACAAACCGTCTTACTCGTTAGGATCTGAATCACACTGTGTTCGTGAGGGAGATGTGAGCTTGCCCTGAGATTTAAGGAGATGTAATCAGAGGTCAGCTGGAACATCCAAGGGGCTGGCTGGAGGACGGGGGCAGGGCAGCCGTCCCAGTGCTGAGGTGTGTGCTGTCCCGTCAGCTCGGGCACACCCAATTCCAGATACCTTCCTGCCACCTAATCCCTCCATCCCAAACATGGTCTAGTGATCTTCCTCTAGTTTCCTGAGTTTCTTGCTTCTGAATGGGGACACAGCCCTTGTAATTCATGAACTGAACTTGTCATGGTGTGAGTTTTGGTAGGGTAAGCGGTTTTCCAAAGGCCTGGTCTTCCCAAGTAAGGTCACACTTCGGATTCTCAAAAGAATTTTGAGACTCTTGATGTCCTAAAAATGGCCTAGTGGAACTCAGGTCTCTCCTGGCCAAGCCATCTCAGGACCCACCCCACAGAATGGCTGTGGTCAGAGACTTCTGAGCCATCTGTCAGTATGGGCGCAATGTTTTTATTTGCCAGAATTTATTTTTTCTTTCCTTTTCAATCATGAAAACTTCCAAACAAACAGGAAAGTTAAGAGAGAAATATAATAAACTCTCATATAGAAACTACTAATATTCAGAAATGGTTAATATCATGTGTAGTATTTGCCATGGCCGTGTAAGTGTGGGCTTTTTTTTTTTTTTTCTTTCTCAGCTTTTTAAAAGAGTTTAGACATCATGGCATTTTATCCCATCAGTATGTCTCTCCTAAGAATGAAGACCCTGTCCTCTAAAACCACAGTGCCATTGTCATACCCCAGAAGATGAACAGTAATTCTCATGTATCAATAAGGAACCTGTTCACAATAAAATTTCCTCAGAATGTCTTTAGTGCCTGCTCTTTCCAAACCAGAACCCAGTCAGGTTTCATGCATTGCATTCGGTGGTTCAGTCTCTTATGTTTGTTTTTTATCCTCTCTCAATCTCATCTTGTACCATGCCCCACATTCTGGATTTATCTGACTCTTACCTTTTGGTGTTGAGTTCTTCTATGCCCTGCTTCCTTTAAAGTGGAAGTTGAGTCTAAATCTTGCCTCAACTCAGATTAAAAAGTTGTGACAGAACACTTCTTGGGTGGCGATGTGCACTTCACATTACACCACATCGGGGGGGACGCACTGACCGTGTACCTGTTAGTGCAGGTAGCGTTTCTGCCAGCAGCCCTTCATCTAATGGGGTTTTTTTTTGACACAGAGAGAGAGCTAGCGAGAGCAAGAACACAAGCAGGGGGAGTGGGAGAGGGAGAAGCAGACGTCCTGCCGAGCAGGGAGCCCGATGTAGGGCTCGATCCCAGGACGCTGGGATCATGACCTGAGCCGAAGGCAGCCGCCTAACGACTGAGCCACCCAGGCGCCCCATCTAATGGTTTTAGTATAACCACTACTAATCCTTTCCTAAATCTGCTATTTCACTGGGGATTGCAACAAGGTGATTTTTAGAGCCTGACATTCCTTCTACATTTATTGGCTAAGCTTTTTATGTAAAGAAGAACTTTTCCTTAACAACTAGGAATGAGCAGGGCACCTGGGTGACTCAGTTAAGTGTCAGACTCTTAATTTCGGTTCAGGTCATGGTCTCAGGGTGGTGAGATCCAGCCCCACGTGGGACCCTGCCCTCAGGGAGAAGTCCGCTTCTCTCCTTCTCCCTCATCTTCTTCCCTTCCCCTGCTTGCATTGCTCTCTCGCTCTCTCTCAAATAAATAAATAAGTCTTTTTTTTTAAGATTTTATTGATTCATTTGAGAGAAAGCACAAGCAGGAGGACAGGCAGGGAGAGAGGGAGAAGCAGACTCCCCGCTGAGCAGGGAGCCCAATGTGGGGCTCAATCCCAGGACCTGAGATCATGACCTGAGCCAAAGGCAGACACTTAACCATCTGAGACACCCAGGTGCCCCAATAAATAAGTCTTTAAAAAAAAAAAAAAAACTAGGCATGAGCTACAATTCCTTCTTAAAAGGCAGAGCAAATGGGGCACCCGGGGGGGCTCAGTTAAGCATCTGAATTGATTTCAGCTCAGGTCATGATCTCAGGGTTGGGAGATTGAGCCCTGCTTTGGGCTCTGAGCTCAGCGCAGAGTCTGCTTGATAGTCTCTCTCTCCCTCTCTTCCCCTTCCCACTCATGCTCTCTCTCTCTGAAAAATAAATAAATAAGCAAACAAATAAACAAATAAATCTTAAAAAAAAAAAGGGCAGAGGAAACGTTTAATTACTAATTTTGAGAGAAAGGAGTTTGATGTAACAGTCACCTCACTGGTAACAAAAGCTTTTTTCCCATTTTTTGTGTGTATGTGTGTCACATTGGACTCATGAATTTTTATTTCTCAATATTTTATAGTTGCATATCATTTTTCTTTTTGATAAATTGCACTGAGTTGGGTTGTTTTGGGTTTTTTGGTGGTTAATTTTATTTTTTTTTCAGTAATCTCTACACCCAGTGTGGGGTTCGAACTCAGGACCCCGAGATCAAGAGTTGCATGCTCTTCTGACTGAGCCATCCAGGGGCCCCTCAAATTGCCCTGGTTTTTTTGCCCATATTTTAAAAGAACATGCATCTGCTCCCTCCATCAGGTTGAAAGAGTATTTGATTGTGGTACTCAGATCATGAGCTTGAGCTCCTTTTAAGTCTTCATAGAACAAACAAGAAAAGCCAAGCAATTAAATAGAATTGGGGCCCCCAAGGAGAGGGCTTGATGAGGTTTTGCCACCACAGTAGAGGATATTGTTTTGATCAAAGGGAGGAGACACTGTTGCCACAGTGGGAGGGCTCATGGTGAGAGCTGAGAAAGGCCTTACGGATGTGCCCAGTCTTTTACTATCATCCATAATCTGTCCCGAAAAGCACCTGTCAAAGGAAACATGTAGAAGCCAGATGACACATTGTATGAATCGGGGAGACGTTAGTCCCAGAGGCTAAGCATTTCTGATTACATCTTGCTTTATAACACTCTCTGATGCTATACTTCCAGTTTTTTGTATATAGTGTATTTTTCCCCTCTTCCCAAACTATAGTCATTTGATTTCAGACCAGGGAGCATCTAACTGAGGCTGAAGATTACGTCCTGTTGGCACATCCAGTGGTTTCTAATAGTCCCACTTGTTTTCAGTTTGAGACCTGTGCTTCTAAATGCTGGTATTAGCCCTTTTGTTTTCCTCCTTTCCACTAAGTCGAATAAAATAGTAAGAAGAAAATCTAAAATATTCAAATAATTGCCCTAGTGTATTTATGTTGACAAAGATGGTGAGGCTGTCCCGAAGGACCTTCCAGCAGGATTGTGCTGCTAGAAGATAGTGTGTAGGGTCAGTGTGTGGCTTTCAGACGGGCCCAGCTTGGGGCACACCATTAGTGAGGTTGGACATTGCCAAGGGCCACTGCTGGCCTGTCAGGGAATTTGTAACTCTTACGGACAGGTAAGGAAGGGGTTGCTGTCCCAGCGAGATGAAGATTTGGCTGCCCTGTCCTAACCCAGGTCCCTGAGCTGCGGAAGAAATCCCGCCGAGAGTACTTGGCTAAGCGGGAGCGAGAGAAGCTTGAGGACCTGGAGGCAGAGCTGGCTGATGAGGAGTTCCTTTTTGGGGATGTGGAGCTGAGCCGACATGAACGGCGGGAGCTCAAATACAAGCGGCGAGTTCGGGATCTGGCCCGAGAGTACCGGGCGGCTGGGGAGCAGGAGAAGCTGGAGGCCACCAATCGTTACCACATGCCCGAGGAGACCCGAGGCCAGGTGAGGCAAAGCGGAGTCCACTTCAGCCCTGCTCCCCAAGCTGAGGGGAGGGAAGTCTTCAGGGCACTGGACAGTGCCTTGGCTGACCCCTTTGTCTTGCCTTTCCCAGTGGGTGGGGATAGTGACCGGGAAGGAGAGGCCTGGGAAGAGGGCATTCCTCTGTCTTCACATGTCCTTCTTTCCACAGCCAGCACGAGCTATGGATCTAGTGGAGGAGGAATCAGGCGCCCCTGGGGAGGAGCAGCGACGCTGGGAGGAGGCCCGGCTGGGGGCAGCATCCCTGAAGTTTGGGGCCCGAGATGCTGCTTCCCAGGAGCCCAAGTATCAGCTGGTGCTGGAGGAAGAGGAGACCATCGAGTTTGTCCGGGCCACTCAGCTCCAGGGCGACGAGGTGAGCGGGAGAACTCTGGGACATTCTAAGGAGGTCGGGAAGCCGGCCCTGAAGCTCATGCGCCTCTTTCTCCTCAGGAGCCATCAGGCCCACCGCCTCCAACCCAGGCCCAGCAGAAGGAGTCCATCCAGGCTGTCCGCCGTAGCCTCCCAGTGTTCCCCTTCCGCGAGGAGCTCCTGGCAGCTATTGCTGATCATCAGGTCCTCATCATCGAGGGTGAGACGGGCTCCGGGAAGACCACCCAGATCCCGCAGTATCTCTTTGAGGAGGTACAGTTATCCACACCCTCCAGGCTGCCGAGCACTGACCCTTGACAAGCACAGTCCTGTCAGACCTCCTTTTACATGTTTTGAGTAGTCACTTAGCTTCTCCATCTTTAGTCATTTAGTCTTTTCCACTAAGTTGTGAGTTTCTTAAGAATAAGGACAAACCCTTTTCATGTTTCTGTTCTCACTTCTGCTACCATGTCTGTGTCTAGTTCCAACGTTCCTATCGGAAAGACCTGTAGACGGATAGATGGTGGGCTGGGGACCTTCCCACACCAACCAGCTCAGCCATCGTTCCTCTGCAAGGGCCAAAGAACAAGGAGTCAGAGGACTCGGTTTCCTGCTTTTTCACCTTTTTTTGTTCCCCTTTGCTTCTGGGTCTGCCCCAGCTGGTCTGTCCTTTTCCAACTCAAATCTAGGTGAGCCTGAATGTGATTACCCAAAAGACTGGGACTCTCAGGGCTGGGTGAGGACGCCCTTGAGGGCCCTAGGGTCTGCCATCCTTATGTTTGCCCTGGTGGTCTGCTTTTCAGTTTCTGTTCCCTCCTTTTCCCCTGCCCTGTTGTACATTTATACCTTCTTTCTCTGAATTATCTTGGGCCCCAGGAGCATATTTATTTATTTATTAAAGGTTTTATTTATTTGAGAGAGAGAGCACGAGCCAGGGGTGGGGGGGCAGAGGGAGAGGGAGAAACAGACTCCCCGCTGAGCAGGGCACTCGCTGAGCAGGGCACCCGCTGCGGGGCTTGATCCCAGGACCCTGGGATCGTGACCTGAGCCAAAGGCAGACACTTAACTGACTGAGCCACCCAGGTGCTCCCCCTTCCCCCCCAGGAGTGTATTTAGCCAAGGGAAAACCTCTTGTCATTCAGGGTTACACAAAGAAGGGAATGAAGATTGCCTGTACCCAGCCCCGGAGAGTAGCGGCCATGAGTGTGGCTGCCCGGGTGGCCCGGGAGATGGGTGTGAAGCTTGGGAATGAGGTAAGATCTATGGGGACTGAGGGGGGAGGGGAGCCTGTAGGGTCTGAGGCGTACCCCACACTGCGCAGGGCTTCACACCACAGGTCCAGGCACTGACCCCTCATCCCCTAGGCCTGCACTCCCTTCAGGGAGCACCAGTCCAGTCTCGATCGCTAATGGCCCTTTTGACAGGTTGGCTACAGCATCCGCTTTGAGGACTGCACATCAGAGCGAACTGCCCTCCGCTACATGACGGACGGGATGCTCCTCCGGGAGTTCCTCTCTGAACCCGACCTTGCAAGTTACAGGTACGCATAGGGTTCCCGTCTCCCACAAGAGAGCCACCAGCTTCTCTTCCACCCAGTCTACTGCCTTCCTCCCCTTCAGCACCTTCCTCTGGCTCCTTTAATCTCTGGCCTCTCTCTGCTTTCTTCTCATCCAGCTAGTTTGGCCTTTGTCTTCTGACTAGCCCACCAGTTCTTGAATCTTTATGGTGTGGACGGTCCTAGGACTGACCTGCAGGTGCCATGGAGATGAGGTAGAAGAGACTGCAGAGAAGTCCTCTCCCTCGCTCCCCAGGGTTTAGAAAACACCAGGGTGGTAGAGTGGTGCTGTGGAGACTTAAAAAGCTACATGAAGACCCTTTGAAGAAACTCAGAATGTTCAGCTTAAAGAGGAGAGACTCAGGGGAGACCTCCTGGTTCACATGGAAAGTCAGACTTGTTTCATGTGACCCCAGAGAGCGCAACTAGCAATGATGGGAGAGGTTACAGGGAGACAGATTTCAGCGCAGTACTATGGAGCCAGAGTGGTGGGGACTGGAGGGGCTGTCGCTGTGTTGGGGCCCTCACTCTTGGGCCTCTGGCCCAGGTCTTGGAGTGGCTTGGAGGAGGAGGGGTCTGTGCGTGGCTGGTGGTGGAGTCAGGCCAGCCGAGCAATATGAGCTTTCTCAACTTTTAGGAGGCTGTGAAGTTCTGGTCTTAGAAGATCACAAATGGAGCAATAGGATAAATATGATTTGAGCCTTCACATGCCTTTCAAAAATCTCAGAACCCATGGAAGGCTAGCCAGTGCAAGAGTGTTTGGGGTGTAGGGTTTTCCCATCAAGCCAGCCTGCTTTGTAGAACAGCCGGGGACTTCACCAGCATGGTCAGGGGTGAGCTCCTGCAGGCTTGGCTGTCACCTGGAAATCCAAAGACTTGAGCAAGGATAAAGAAGACGTGGCACCCAGATAACTAAGGAGGAGACCAAAAATCCTGCAGAGCCCTCTAAGGTTGGGGTAGAAAGGCTTACCTGGTCCCTGTCCCTAGAAGGAGGCAGCAGGGCCAACAGGGATGCCCGACAGCTCCTAGGCTGTTCGAATCATGGTGGCTTGGGTCTGGCTGTTCATTCCCAGCCAGCCCGGGGAGCCCAGCCTTATTCAAAGAGGCCCTGCTCTCACTTTTTCTCCCCTTTAAAACGTACACTTACTTCTGTTGACTCCAACAGACCCGTAACTCTGACCCGGAGAGGATGTCTGACTTGTCCTGGCCTTGGCTTCCGGCCTCCAAATCTTGACTGTTGTTGTCTTCCTAGGCTGGGATGAGCTGCAGACTTCGGGGTCTTGGTCTTCTTTAACTTTCTGTTTGTCTTCCCTAACTGGGGTGATTGGCTTCTCTTTGGAACCCCCTCCCCCACATTCACCCTTGGCTCTTTGCTTCCCTCTGTGCCCTCGTCCAGGGGATCCTATTGTCCTCTCCTGGCCAACTTCCCTGGCTCACTGCTCCCCTGTTCTTTCTCCAGTGTGGTGATGGTAGATGAGGCTCATGAACGGACCCTACACACAGACATTCTCTTTGGGTTAATCAAAGATGTTGCTCGCTTCCGGCCTGAGCTGAAGGTTTTGGTGGCTTCAGCCACACTGGACACTGCCCGTTTTTCCACCTTCTTTGATGACGCCCCTGTCTTCCGAATCCCTGGACGCAGGTTTCCAGTTGACATCTTCTATACCAAGGTGCTCCCCTCAGGGAGGGTGGGCTTAAGCGTGAGGTGGCAAAGCCTGGGCCTTTGGAGGTTGTCCCAAGGAGGGAAGGGGAATTGGAGAGTCCAAAAGGGAACTGGGATAAACTGGCTATTGAGCTGGGAGAAGAAGTTTCCCAAACGGTTGGCCTTGCTGTGAGCCCTCTCCTCCTCCTCCCTAGGCTCCAGAGGCTGACTACCTGGAGGCTTGTGTAGTGTCTGTGTTGCAGATCCATGTGACCCAGCCCCCTGGGGATATCCTGGTGTTCCTGACGGGACAGGTGTGAGGCGTGGGGGGAGGGGCAAGGATGTGTCCCAGGGGAAGACGGAGCTGGCACGTGGGCCTTAGGTCACTCGGGGACCTGTCCTGCTCTCTCCATCCCAAATCCAGGAGGAGATTGAGGCCGCCTGTGAGATGCTCCAGGATCGCTGCCGCCGCCTGGGCTCCAAAATCCGGGAGCTCTTGGTGTTACCCATTTATGCCAACCTGCCTTCTGACATGCAGGCTCGTATCTTCCAGCCCACACCCCCTGGGGCACGAAAGGTCAGTTGGAGAAACCCACATTCTTCACCCCTGTAGTTCACACAACTAGTAGTGAAAAAGAGACTATGTGCCTGCCCTATGCAAGATGTGTCCTGGGCCCTGCTGCAGCTACAAGGCCCAGCAGTAGTCAGTCCCTCGCCTCCAGAGCTGGGGAGAGCATGAATTCAGCATGAACTGAGACACAGCCAAATACGTGCCTGGGTAAGTCAGCACTGTGGAGGCACAGAGGAGAAGGGAAGTCCTTGGTGTGCCAGAAGGTGGGATTTGATCTGGATTTTTAAGAAAAAAGGTAGGGAATTCCAGAGCAAGGCCTAAGGTATGTTTGAGGTCAGAGTGTAATCTAGAAGGTTGAGGGGACGGTCCACATGGTGAAAACAACTCTGGACTGAGATTAGGGAGGGCCTTTGATAGCAGTTGGAAGCATTTGGACTTTAGACGATTGGGTGGCAATCAAAGGGTTTTGAGCAAAGATGAGACTTCCGTTCAACAAATATTTAACTAGCCCCTCCCACATGCCAGGTACTGTTCTAGGGAATGAAGATACAATGATGAACAGAGCAAAGTCCCTAGCTTCACAGAGCATACAGTCTAACGTAAGTTAGGAGCCAGTGGACACGTAAATACACAATGCTGACTTGTGACCAGTGCTATGGAGAGATACAGTGCCACCTGAGGAGATGGAGACTGACCCCAGGGGAGTGGGAGTGAGGAATGGCAGGAAGGTATTTTCCTTGGGGTCTAGGGAGGGCCTCTCCTCCAGTAAGGTGAAAGGGAAGCTGAGGCCTGAACCCAGTGAGGGAGGGAGCCAGGCTGATATCTGGGAGGTAAGGGTGTCCAGTAGAGGGGACAGCTCATGCCAAGGACCCGAGGGAGGAGAGTGCTCGACCCAGCCAGGGAGCAGCAGTGTGCAGGAGTGGAGCAAGGGAGCCCGTAATGCTCGGAGGTGAGGGCAGAAAGGTAGCCAGGGCTAGAGGACTCAGGGCCTTAAGGGGATGCATATAATTCTCGAGGAGGACGGGAAGCCGCTGATGGATGGGGTTAGTGATGTGACAGGTTTACATTTTTAAAGGGCCATCTGGATGCCAGAATGATGCCAGGTCAGCAGGGCCAGGAGTATAGGCGGTGAGACACATGAGGAGGCTATTGCAGCAAGTCCTGGCTGAGGATGCGTGTGAAAGTGCTGGTGGGAAAGATGGAGGCAGGGACCTGGACCCCCTCTCCCATCTCTGAAAACAATTCTAACCGTTCTTCTCCCATTTCCTTTCCACATTATGTCCCTGTTCATCCCTCCCCTCCCTCGCTCCTGCCTGGCCTTGTCCCCCTCTCCTGACTTTAGATGCTAATCCCCTAGGCTCCTGTCCTTTATCTGCAGCTGCTTCTCTACTCGAATCTTCCAGGATTACTTTTCTAGGTCACGTGGTGGGTGGGGTCTCCGGGTGACTCTGCACCCTCTCACTCAGGTGGTTGTGGCAACAAACATCGCTGAGACGTCACTCACCATCGAAGGCATCATTTATGTGCTGGATCCAGGGTTCTGTAAGCAGAAGAGCTACAACCCTCGCACGGGCATGGAATCCCTCACTATCACGCCCTGCAGCAAGGTCAGCCTGGCTGGGCGTCCGCAGGGTCTCCGTGGGGAAGGTTCAACTCAGAAGCCTGTGGGAGCTGCTTAGAGGACAGGGAATAAGCAGCCTACCTCCGCTCAGATTTCTTGCATCAGCATTGGTCTTTCCCTTTTCCCTCTCCAATTGTCAGCAGGCCTGCCTCTCCTTCCTTTCCAGGCCTCAGCCAATCAGCGGGCTGGCCGGGCCGGTCGGGTGGCTGCTGGAAAGTGCTTCCGCCTGTACACGGCCTGGGCCTATCAGCATGAGCTGGAGGAGACCACCGTGCCGGAGATCCAGAGGACCAGCCTGGGCAATGTTGTGTTGCTGCTCAAGAGCTTAGGTTACTTGGGGTCCCCCGGTCCTCCTGAGAGAGGAAGGAGGTGGGGCTAGAGTCACTGATCCCTGCAGAGAAACTGTTCTAGCCCCTCACGTCTTTCCTCAGGGATCCATGACCTAATGCACTTTGATTTCCTGGACCCTCCACCGTACGAGACCCTGCTGTTGGCTTTGGAGCAGCTGTATGCCCTGGGAGCCCTCAACCACCTCGGGGAGCTCACCACGGTGAGGTGGGAGGGCAGCGTGGGCTGGGGCAGCATGAAGGGGTTGGGGTGACCTCTTGAGTGGTGGAGGGACACCTGAGGGAGGACTGGCTTCAACTCTTTTTCCTCTCCTTAGTCTGGTCGAAAGATGGCAGAGCTACCGGTGGACCCCATGTTATCTAAAATGATCCTGGCCTCTGAGAAGTAAGCGCCACACCCCACCCCCACCCCTGCCACCGTGGCTGGGCCCCCGGCACACAAACTGGCTGTGGTGCCATCTTTGTTACCTTGCTCTTTTTTCTCTTTTTCTCTCTACTGTATTATTCTTTAACAAATAAGTTATTAGAAAACTCTTACTGCCCCTTTTGAGGCTCCAAAGGGGCAGTAAGACACTTACCAAATGAGTAAGATGGACAAAATTTGGGGGCATGAATGGATGTGGAAGACTTAGCACCCGTGAGGAGTGCTGTGTGTACTGGTTTGGGGACTTTCTCCTTCCTAAGGTTTGGGGCTCTTAACATTTAGATGTAGTTGTGGAGGGACCACCTTTAAATGCCAGTCCTCTGCCGTAGTTGAGGGCAGAGGTCATTCCATGAACCTGAAGTGCTCTCTTTCCCTGATGCACAATACACCCCTTCCTCCTGCAGAAGTCCTGCCTACCCTCCGAAGTCCCCAGCGCTTTCCTGCCCCCACCTGCATGGATAGCCCACCTCCTCGACACCCATATTGCCATCGCCACCACCAGAATCTGTCCGCTCTGATTTGTAGCCACTGTCCCAACGGCAGGCTCCATGTGAGGACACACCTACACACAGCGATCACTTTTCCCCTTCCCGTGTGTCTTCCTTGGAACCCTCACGCGTCGCCCTTCCTGCCGCAGGTATAGCTGTTCGGAAGAGATCCTGACGGTGGCTGCCATGCTGTGTGTGAACAGCTCCATCTTCTACCGGCCCAAGGACAAGCTTGTCCATGCTGACAACGCCCGGGTCAACTTCTTCCTCCCTGGTGGAGACCACCTGGTTCTGCTGAACGTTTATACGCAGGTCACGGGGCTTGGGTGACGGGAAGGACAGAGGCCTGGGGAGCTCTGTTTCTCTGTACACTAAACTCGCACTTTTTTTGTAACCATCTTCCCAGTGGGCTGAGAGTGGTTACTCTTCCCAGTGGTGCTATGAGAACTTTGTACAGTTCCGATCGATGCGCCGAGCCCGGGATGTGCGGGAACAGCTGGAGGGGCTCTTGGAGCGCGTGGAAGTTGGTCTCAGCTCTTGCCAGGGGGACTATATCCGTGTCCGCAAGGTCAGCGCTTGCCTAGTCTCCCTGTCGCCCACACCCCCTCCGCCTGCAGAGCAAAGCTGCTCTGGGGGCCTGCAGCAGTCCCTCCAGCCTGAGGGTCGGCCCTGTTACCCTGTGGAAGGTGTGCTCTTCTGGGCTGTCTTCCCCAGACCACTGAGCGTTCCTTCTCAATGGATTCTTCGTGCATTCCTTACCTATCTGATTCTCCAGAAGCCTGAACTAAAAAGGCAGTGAGTGTTAGGGTCCCCAGGTATGTGGCTTTCCGGGTGACTGTCTTTTCTGCCCGCCCCTCAGGCCATCACCGCTGGCTACTTCTACCACACGGCCCGGCTGACCCGGAGCGGCTACCGCACGGTCAAACAGCGGCAGACAGTGTTCATTCACCCCAACTCCTCCCTCTTCGAGGAACAGCCACGCTGGCTGCTCTACCATGAACTTGTCTTGACCACCAAGGAGTTCATGAGACAGGTGAGGGCACCTTCCCCTGCCCAGGACAGTGAAGATGGCGGGGGCGGGGGGAGTCCTCACAAGCTAAAAACCCAGGTTCAAGTTGCTGAGACCGGCAGAGAAACAGGAAAACACAGTGGTGTAAGGTAGGATAAAACAGAAAAGCATTGTGTTGTGACAGTTGTGTCAGCATCTGCTAAGACTGAAGAACTGCATATTCATTCAGTGCATATTTGAATGCCTATTATCCTGGTGTTTCAGATGCTGGGGTGAGAATGGTGAACAAAGCAGATGGGATCTCTGTCCTGAGTGTATTTTACAGTCTTTATGATCAGGTTTTTTAGGGATAGTTTACTGGGGATTCTGAATGATGTGTAGAGGTGTGTCTGCCCTTGGGGTATATAAGTATTTAGAGCCTGGCACCTTTCCCCTAGCCCTGTAGTCAAAGGTGGAAGAAAGAAACTTTTTTGATCACACATACATTAGAGTCTAGGTTGGAAAAAGGGGAATCGTACGGATTTTTTCTCTCCTCTTGTAGGTATTGGAGATTGAGAGCAGTTGGCTTCTGGAGGTGGCTCCCCACTATTATAAGGCCAAGGAGCTAGAAGATCCCCATTCTAAGAAAATGCCAAAAAAAACAGGCAAGACACGAGAAGAACTAGGGTAAAGGGGAGGGGACACAAATAGAACCCAACACCAGCTCCTTTTCCTTCTGTAACATTATTTAATTTCTATTTTTGAAATAAAGCTTGTGGGAACTTTATTTTTTAAAGATTTTATTTATTTATTTGAGAGAGAGAAATGGAGCAAGAGAATTATTAAGTAGGCTCCGTGCCCAGCATGGGGCTTCACTCACAACCCCGAGATCAAGAGTCATTTGGTCTACTGACTGAGCCAGCCAGGCGCCCCAAGCTTATGGGAACTTCTGAGATGCAGAGAAGGTGACAGGAAATTCTCATATATTCACTTAGACTTTATTATTTACAAGTTAAATTACACAGCAGCTTTACACAGCATGAGATGGCAAAAAAAGGAGAATAAAGAGGGGAGGAAGCTGGCTCCTGAGATTCTCGGCCTCCGCCCCCACCTCTTCCTCTTGTGCGTATATAGCGAAGTCTTCAGTGCTGCCTTCATCCCAGTTCCTGGATCAGGTCTTGGAACACAAGTGTAAGTTGGGTTCTGGCTCTGACAGTCCCAGAGCCACCAGGGCTCCCACTAGCAGCTTCTTCACAGGCGTTGGGGCCGAGTGTGAAGGCATCAGCTGCAGGGACAGAGGTTAATGCCAGATGGTGGATGTTCTACACCTTCACCCCATCCCCACCCAGCCTAAGGACTCACTTTGTCTAGGCGATGGCGACAAATGAGGCCGCTGGAATTCAGGTAGAAGGTGGAATAGGCATCATAGGTCCTGGTGAAAGGAAAAAGGCTTACTGAGGGAGGTGACTGGTCCCAAAGTTTAATGCAAGCATTTGTTTAAGCCATAGTTCCTAAATTTTGCTGCATATTAGATCACCTGGAAAACTCCAAAAACTCCTGATGCCCAGGATGTACCCTGTCCCACTTAAATCAGAATGTCTGGCACCAATATTTTTTAAAGATCCTTAGATGATTCCACTATGCAGCAAAGTTTGAGAATCACTGGCTTGGGCTGAGCCTAACAATTTCCTGGGATTCTATTCTATGCCAGAAATTTACCAAATACTCTACCTAAGGTTGTGAGGCTCAACTTAGCAGACAGGAATTTTCATTTGTTCACTAAACACTTGAATGACTACCATGTGCCACATAATGTACAAAAAGGAACTGAGCCTAGAGGTTTCCTAACACACTCAAAGTCCCGGATTTCTGTTATATTAAAATAGTTCCAATTTTAGTATATGTGCTGCCGAAGCGAGCACTGTTATATTAAAATAGAGAAAACAAAATCCCTGCCCTCAAGGAGCCTGCAGTCAAGTCAGGGTAGATCAAGGATTGTCTGGAAGACTAGACCAGAGTCCTAAAGATAGGATTAGGAAACTGGATCTTTTCTCACTTCCTCTTACCGATAAAGCTCTTCCTTGTCACGCTTGTAGAAACGCAGAAAGAGCATGTGGATGGGCAGCCCCACAAGCCGCCAGCGGGCTTGCAGAGTCCAGTTCTCTGGGTGGCGGGTCAGCTGTAGAACCTCCAACCGAAGCTGTGCAAAATAGTTCCAGGCCAGGAAGCGGCAGAGGGTCAGTGACAGAATGTACCATGTCCGGCCCCTGGGAAGAAGGAATGGGAAAGATCGCTCATGATGGCATAATCAGAAAACCAAACTGGCCTCTGTCTGGGGAACGGGAAACAGTTGTGAGAAGTGGCAGGACCTTCTCTGGTAAATGAAAAAGATCAAGTAGAAAGCACGCAGTGCTTTTCCTCCCCAAGGCCCTACCCGTGCCTGGATTCTCACTTGGTACGGATGTTCAGGATCTCATTGATGAATTCCACATCCGATGAGTAGAGAGTATAGTCGTGGGAGTGAAGGAAGAGATTGGGAAGCTAGGTGGAAGAAGAAGGCATCAGCCCAGTAGGAAAGAAAAGATGATCCTACTTCTCAGTTTTCTCTTTTTGATGCTTCCTTACTCCCCTCTGAGTAAAAAGTCATCTCATCGCATGTTTAACTTCTCTTAAATCCAAACTGAAGAACATCTTTTCCTTGGGAAATGTTTATAAGATATATACATGCCTGCCTCGTTAATTCCAAGAAAATCCAGTTGACTAACCCTCTACTTCCAAGTATTACCTACATCCCTTCTCACTGCAGATGAAAGCTATTTTCAAGCTGACTTACCTCTTGTCTCAGTCTCTCATACATGACAGCCAGGTGTTCCTCCATACTCGGATCTCCTGGTGGAGTGGCAGGGGAAGGGCAGCAGGTCCCAGGGGCTTGGAAAGGTATCAAAGCCCCAGGACAGGGGCAGGGAGGTCCCTCAAATAGGCTCCTAAGCCCATCCAGGCAGCCGCTATGCATCTCAGGTCCTGGCCCCTCCTCCCCCTTTCCTGGAGGGAGAACCACCCATGGTGAGCTGAGGGCCTGGATCTGAGGGAGAGGTAGTGGGGGAGCTGGAGGCAGCAGCCAGATGGGTGGGGGTGGGGGAGACCAGAGAAGATAAGATGGAGAAGTAGTTGTTGTGGAGGGGGGCCAAAGGGGTGGGAATGGTAGAGCCCGTGGAGAAAGCTGGTCCTAAGGAGGAAGAATAAAAGGGAAAAATATAAGAATCTAGCTGCCTGATGCCCCCTCATCTAAACTCTGTTCATTAATACGCTTCCAATCCCACCTGCTCCTCCTGACAGGAGGAAAATGGGATTAATTCATCTCCATCTCTACTGAAAACAAGAGGAAACAGGTACAAGTACTTCCCCCCCAAAACGTTAGTAAATACATTTACATTTGTTTAAGATCCCAACACTGTTTAGGGGCAGTTACACCTCTCTTACAGAAAGAATCCTAATATTTTGAAAAATGAACAAAGGAACGGAGCAACAGATTTTAGTGTACTGTGGATGAAATGATGTAGCCCTTAACAAAACTCCATCATTAAGTGTGTGATGGAAAAAAAACATCCAACTGTAAGTAGAAGACACTTCTCCTAGCTCTGATTACATTGTGACACCTTGGGCACTCTCATTCCCTATGCCTCTCTCATAAATGTCCTCTTATAAACGAGGACGATGAAGCCACACTGAATTTTGAGAACCATATGACGTAATAAATGTAAATAAAACTTCCCCATCTGTAAATTGTATGCAAATGTAAGCTACTATCATTTCGGGCTCCTCTAACGACACAAACAAGCCGAGACCGTTGAAGGCTGGGCTCCATTCCTCTGGTTTACCGACGTTCCAAGTGCGACGGGCGGGAGGTCACCCAAAGTCAGGCCTAGCCCGGGTCCCTCCGCTCTCAGGGAGCCCCTGGGGGGCGGGGGGGTCTCACTTCCGGGAAGGCTGGCTGGCCCTGCGGGTACCTCGGTCCCCGAGGCGCCGTCTCCGCCGGGGGCGTGGCCATTTGGCCCGGCCCGGCGCAGGGGCCCGAACCGGATCCACCCAGGCCGGCCTTCCTGCCCTGACCGCTATCCCGCTGTAAGATGCGCCGGCTGCAGAGGGCGGCCGGCAGGTCTGTCTGGTCGGGACCTGGGAATTCCGGGGCGGCTCCGCGGCCAGGCTGCGAACCTCTCCGCCCCTTGTCCTTCAAATCACCTCCAGGCACAGGTAACCGCGGAAACGCCGGCGAAATGCGGCCGCGCCCCGCCGTCCCTGGTTCACTACCGCCTGCACGCCCTAGACCCGGGAGAACATCCCGTGCACGCCACGTCGCGCTGCGCCGTCCTGGAGTCCCCGCGACCCCCCGCCCCTCCACACACCGCCCCGCACAGGTGAGAAGGGGCGATAGGACGCCACTGCGCCTGCGCCTAGGGGCGCGCGCTCCGCCCCACACGCCGGTTCTGAGGAGGGTCTCTCCCCGCCCCCTCTCCTCCCTCCCCGTTTCCCCTCTGCTCTCACCTGGGGGCGAGCCTGGTACGTGCGGAGGCAGGGGCCGAGACGCCGGGCCGCCCCTCGGCTGGGCTGGTACATGATCTAACGGGAGCGGAGACAGCGCCTCCAGTGTCCGGCCTCTGGCCTTCTCACAGGGGAGAGCGCGCCCCGGAGCCGGCTTCTTGAAGGGGAAAGGGGGGGGGTGGGGGTTGAAGGGGCTGAAGGGAGGGAAACGGAGATGTTGCGCGCTTGCGCACTGCAGCGGGTTCCAGGGAGGCGGTGAGGCACTTGCCCGCAGTGAGTGCGCCTGCGCTTGCCGGCTCTCGAGGCCGTCTCAGAGCGCTTGCGCAGTTATTTAGATCCTGGCGGTGGCGGTGGCGCTTGCGCAAAAACCTGGGAGAAAATGGGCCTGAACCAGGTACAACGAAGAGCGAGGGGTGGGGTTGAAATAATGACAATCAACTTGCAGTAGCTCTCGTGATAAAAATAAATACTTTTATTACTTAGGTTAAAAATAAAATACAAGTGACTTGGCATTGATAAAGCCTGTTGAATTAATGAATGAATGCATGAATACATCCATTATGAGGGCGGGCTCTGGCTACCTCCTGTAGTGAGAATACTGACTTTGAAGGTGTGAGGGGGTGTTGCGGTCACCAAGGCCTGGTGCTGCGACGGTCCTGCAAGTTTCGAATGAACCTGGCGTTGAATATGTCCCCACCCATTGTCCAGGCCTGGGCTGGTAGGGCCTGGGCCTGGGGAGGAACTGTGTGCATGTGTTCTTCCCCATACCCAGCCTGTGTCAAGACCTGCTCCTCGCTGGCAGACCTGGTAGGTGGGAGGGAGATGGAGAGTGGGTTATAGGGATATTAAAGTGGCAATTAAGAGCAGAGACTCTTCAGGGTCTGTCGGGCCCTGATGTAGAGTAGGACATACGATGGCATATGAGGCTGAAACCGTCAGTGCTACATCCAAATTTGAAACCCCTCAGTACCAAAGGTAAGCACGAGTTGAGCCTATGGGGAAAGAGGGTTTCAGGATATTAGGTTGTTAGGTAGAACAGTTTGTGGGAGGAGCTGGTGTTCAGAGGAGAAAGGAGCTGAGAGTGATGTTAGGAAAAGGAGTCAGAGGTGGTGGGAGGCTGGTGGAGGAGGGGCTCAGACCTCACCTATTCTCTGTTTCCTGTTCCCCCTGCTTCAATTCTTGGTTGCCTATGGAAACACCAGGCATGTGCATGGGAAGGCTGGAGTAGGTAGTGAATATGGCCTACCTGATTTGAGGGTAAAGAGAGATGAATACTTACCTGTATTGGGGGATGAGGAACTCAACCCCCCATGGCGGCTGTAGCAGCAGCTTTGGGCTACCAGCCCTGGGGGAGCCCCCCTGTAGAAGAAATGGGAGATGATGGGGAAGAGGCTATAGGAAGAAAGATGAGTGGGTATGGAGGAATCAGAGGAGAGGAATGAAAGGAATAGTACAGGAAAAAGAGAAGGGTAATTACCATTCCTATGGGGTTTTAAACTAAGCTGTGCCTCAGAAAAGGGGAGGGAGCTCATTTTATACCCCAAGACTTTCTGGAGCAGTTCTGGTTTGTTGTTGTTAAGGTCAAATGTGTTAAAAGTAAGGCTAAATGTGACCCAAGTTATGCCAGAAAACCAGACTCAGGCAAAAAAATTTGTTGGACGAGGTGCCCTGGTGTTTGGTTTAGAAAACATGGTTACTTTAATTATAGGATACATCAGACCAGAGCGAAATAGGGAGTGACAAGGCTGAATTCAGGAGGAAAAGGAATTGTCTTGAGAGAGGTCCAAGGATGGGGGAGAGGGCAAGAAATCAGAATGGGAAGAGGAATTCAGGGAATAGTCAGGAGACAATAAGTGGATCCCAGAGATGTTGCTAAATCTTGACATTTCAGCAATGGCTGACCTACGCTAAAGGGTAGAAGTCACTGGGAAGAGCTGGAGGTTTCTGGAGGGAATGGGGGAGTAGACCTAGAAGCCTATACAGAGGGATCCAGGGACTGACAGGAGACAGAATCCGCAGAAGATCCAGCAGATCACAAAGGTAAGGAAGATCAGAGGACCAGGGATCCCAGGGAAAAAAATCAGGTGACACACAAATGAGGCTGAGACCTGAAGTTTGGGGTTTTTTTGATTTTTTTTTTTCATTGAAAATGTCCATTTAAAAAACACAAAAGAATGCACACTTTATTCAGACAACACTGAAAAGGAGAAGGAAAAGGAGTTGGGAGAGAGGGAGATCCTGCTCCCAAGTACTGGGATGGGGGAACACAGTGGGGGTACCTGATCTACCACACATTCAGAGAGTAGGGAGGGGGAAGATGGCCCATACCCTGGGTACGGAGCAGGGGAAGGTTCTTGCTATGGAGAAAGGGCCAGAGGAAGAGTTCCCCTATCACCTCGAGACAATCTCACAAGACTGCAATATATAATCACCTACCTACCGGGGCAGGGTGTATGCGAGAGAGGATCCCAGAAGCTAACAGATACTTGAGACTCAGGGCTTGTCTTCTGAAACATGGCTAAGAGTGATCCCAGGATACTCAGTGGGGATCTACTGCCAAGAAACAAACTTCCTCACAGAATCTGGATCTGGGGGAAGTGGTGGTATCTTTAGAAGTGTGGGGAGTCTTTAGAGCCTCAAAGCAGACATCAGCTTAGGGGTTCCCAGACACATACACAAAAAATGGGGAGATTAAGAATTTGGCAATGTTGAGTGGATCCCTTTGGGGACTGTCTTTATCACTGAACTGCTCTGAAGCAGAGCTCGTTGGCTGTCTTCAGCAGGCTGAGAAGGTAAGTATGGTAGGCAGCACAAAACAGTATTCGAGCCACCAGTAACACTGTAGAAGGACTATGGGATTTACTCCATGGACAAGACTCCTTAAAAGGTTTCCCTGGCACAGGAGGCCCTTGGACCTTCCTAAGGTGTTCTAGATTCTAACAGCAAGCAAGAGTGTGCTTCTCTGGATAATGAGTATGAGCCACCCAACCAAGGGATCTGGCAGCGAATCAGGCTATCTTGTGGGAGTGTTCAGAGCCCACTTAGGAAAAAAGGCGTGCTTTCTACAGTAAGAAAAGCTACAAAGTATTAGGCCATCTGGGACCCTGACAACACCTTTGCCCAAGAAAGAAGAAGAGGGAATCCTACGAGCTCTGTCAGGTTCCACTGGAACCTGGGGACTACAATGGAAGAGTGGACCTGGGGTTCTCAGGGAGAAGGGGCTCTGCCTACCCCAGGTCTCCCAGGGAGGGAAGGGAGTAACTATCTGTCAGTATCGACTCTCATCAGAGCGGGGAAGGGAGCTGTGGAAGGGTGTTATGGACAGGAGAAAGGGAAAGGGAAAATGGGGGAGAGAGAAAAACAGAAAGAGAAGTCAGAGGTGAAGAGAAAGCTAGGGAGAGAAATCAAGGAGATGCCCCCTCTGTTTGCTGGGATGGGTTCCTGCTATACAAAGGACTAACATGAGGCCAGTGGCTCCCCAAACTGTCAGAAACATTGCATCTTCCCAGTAAGCATTAAACCAAGATTTCCCCAATACGAGAGACTCAGTTCCCCCCAACCCAACGGATCTGTTATTCCTATCCTTTCTCCCATCTCTCACTTTAAAAACTAGAGTCCCTAGACTCCATATAAAGTACTATTCTACTCCTTCATGTAACTTATTTCCAGACTGCTCCCACAAATCTGGTCTAATATACTCTTCTCAAAAGGTGTCAGGACTCTCCAATCCCCCTGTCCTATTGCTTCTCATCTCTGGCAGATCCAAACTGCCCTTTGCCATTGCTAACACCCTCTTTGACAGTTCTGAGGCTCCCTAACCCTCCAACTCCTATTACCTGGTGCGCCGACGTTGGGCTGGGCTGCCCCCAGGGTCGGTAGCAAGCAGAAGGCGGGCGGTAGGGTGTGGGGGGCAGAGGCGCAGGGAACGCAGCAACTCCTGTTCTGGCACAAAGGGGCGGAGGGGACCCCGTTCTGGTGAGTTTCCCAGGCTGCTGGAGCGGGGGGGGTGGATGGGCTGGAGGCGTAGCACGGCGAGGGGCCCTGTTTAGGGGCCACGGAGGCTCCACAGCTACCTTCAGAACTGGCAAGAGGGAAAATACAGAGCAAGACGGAGAAAGAAGAAAAAGGAGCAGAGAGTGATGACAGCAAAGATTTGGGTAGAAAAAAGAGAAATCAGAGCCTTTAGAGAGAACTACTTGTCCTGGGTTAAGGCCCCCAAGCCCAGCCACCCTACCCGAGTCTTACATTCTCGGTCACTAGAGGAATATGGCTTAATGTCTCCCTCTGCTCTCTTGGGTGGCAGCTTTCTTGCTGGAGCTGACAGTGGACAGGACACAGACAAGGTAAGCATTAGAAGATATACTTTGCACCCCTCCTCCCAGTTTACTACCCCCTTGACCCCAAACCTCTGCTCCCTCACACCACAGTTCCTCCTGGGGAAGGAGAGAGTTCAGTTCAGCTCCATCGCAGAAGCTGTGGCAATGCCTTCACACCAAGAGGGAATTCAGGGGAAATGCTGGAGCACTTTTGAGGGGAGCCAGAAGGAGCAGGCCAAATGCAGAGTTGGGGGAAAAGTTCTAGGGGGAGACTTGGGCCTGGGAGATGCAGGAGAAAGGTGGCTAAGGGAGGCAAGCTCTTACTGTCAGTGGGTGCTGTCAGGCCCCCCTGGGATTCTGGGGCAGTGGAATGGTCCCAGCCGGGCCCTCTAGATGAGATGGACAAAGTCCTTGGTTAATTAGGAATTGCTTTGGAGAGATCAGGGGAGGTTAGGGTAGGGCAGAACCTCTCCTTCTAGGGCAAGATTGAAGCTTTATTAGGAAAAACAAAGTTTGAGGAGAAAACAAAGACATTTGGAGTTAGCAGAGTAAATGGGAGGCTAACATACTATCCAAAGCTCTGCTTCCCATGCCCTCGCTTTTCTATTTGCTCCCTCCCTTTCCCTCTCAAGAGGTTCTCTATTGTGTGTGGCAAAGGAGAGATTTCTCAGCAAATCCACTTAGGCTTTATCCATGGTCCCCTCCCCTGTGGGCTTGGGCCCTCACCGCCCTTGTGGGCCCTCACTCCCTCTCACAGCCTGTAGTCAGCAGGAGCTGGATGGGGGAGGCCTTGGCAAGCAAAGCGAGTCCTGGATATGAACTGCCTCCCAGTGCCCGACACTGGTCAAAGCTAGTAAATGGTAACAGATTGTTCTTTGGGTAGTGGTTACTCCCTTTCCTGGCTACGGAGGAGGGGCGAGCTAGCCACAAAGCCAGCTAGCTCAGCATGGGGGCACTTCTGTGCAAGCTGTGGGAGGCAGTGAGGAAGGAGTGGGGCTCAGACTGGCAGGGAATATGTGTGTATGAGGAGGGAATGGGGAGCTTGGGCAGCATTTCAGTACCTCCTAGATTTGGTTTCTCCAGATTGATTTCATTATTTGGTTGGAAATATTATAAAATCTGAGCGTTATTTTCTAAAACTAATGTTGAACTTTGGACCATTCATGTCACTATTCTATGACGGAAATGGAAGGGCTGACCGCACTTGTCTGTCCCTTGACTGACAGAAACCTGAGGGGTCTGCAAAGGAAGGTGACTCTGGCCTATTTTGATGGGCCTGAAGCAGCAAGAGACCGCATCAATATCAATCATCAAACAGGTCCCAATGAGCTCACTTAGTTAAAAGTTCTGACAAGCGTAAGATGTACTAAGCTCATGAGGGCAAAAGCAGATGGGTAACAACTGCTGGAGACTTGGGCTGCTTGAGAATTCTCCCAAATTGCCCACAATTGCACTGTGCCCCCTGTGGCCTCCAGAGGAACTAGCCACCATAGCCTACAGTTCCGCCCATTCACTGCAGCTTTACCAGCGGGTGTAGGATCAACCATGGCAGCGCGAGAGTGTCGAGATGCCCTCAGGGAGGGAGCAGGGGGCCCTGTGAGAAGGAAGCGGTGGTGCCCCTCAGTGAGGGTGCCAGTGGGATCAAGAATCCACCTCTGTCCTTCCCCTCACCCCAACTACTTGGCCAACACTTACGATGCTGATGGGCAAAGAAGCCTTCGAAGATCACAAAGTTGTTGACCTATGAGATGAAACAAGTGAAATATACGTTGTTCATTCAGCCATTCACCACTACACGGGGACACAACCTGGTCCCATAAAAACCACAGTGGGAGGAACAGAAGCCAGCCTTCCTGTCCTTGTTGACAGACTCACTCAAAAACTCAGACCCTGGTAAGCTGATCCTAAAAGTTGATATGGAATTATAAAGGACCTCAAATAGCCAAAACAATCTTGGAGGATTCACACTTCCTGATTTCAAAACTTACAAGGTATTGGAATCAAAATGGTGTGGAAGAGGCCTGAAGCTAGACATACAGACCAATGGCATGAATAGAGTCCAGAAATAAACCCATGTGTCTACGGTCAATTTTCAAGGGAGTGCCAATACGATTCAATGGGGGGAAACACAGCTTCTTTAACAAATGGTGCTTGGACAACTGAATATTCACATGCAAGATAATGAATGTGGACCTCTACCTCACATCAGACAAAAATAATTTCAACTGGATCAAAGACCCTAAATGTTTTGGGTTTCAAAAATTTTTTTAAAGTTTATTTATTTAAGTAATCTCTGCATCCAATGTGGGGCTCAAACTCACAATTTGGAGGATCAAGAGTCACATGCTCTTCAGACTGAGCCAGGCAGGCACCTCAAAGATCTAACTGTCAAGAGCTAAAACTATGAAACTCTTAGAAGGAAACATGGGGGTGGGGGTGCTTGGGTGGCTCAGTCAGTTGAGCGGCTGACTCTTGGTTTCGGCTCAGGTCATGATCTCAGGGTCATGAGACTGACCTCCGCATCAGGCTCCGTGCTCAACTAGAAGTCTGCTTAAGATTCTTTCCCTCTGCGCCCCCACCCTGCTCATGCACTCTCTCTAAAAAAAAAAAAAGAAAAATGGGAAAATCTTCATGACCTGGATTAGGCAATTGTTTCTTAAATATGACACCAAAGCATAAGCAACAAAAGAAAAAAAAAATAAACTGGACTTCGCCAAAAGCAAAATCTTTTGTACTTTCAAAGACACGATCAAGAAAATGAAAAAACCCACAGAATAGAAAAAATATTTGCGAACACTACATCAAAAACTAATGATGTAATGTACGGTGATTAACATAACAATAAAAAATTTTAAAAAATATTTGCAAATCATACATCTGATAAGGGTATTATATCTAGAACATATAAAGAACAGTTACAACTCAAGAACAAAGAACACACTTTAAAAATGAGCACAAGGGGGCGCCTGGGTGGCTCAGTCGTTAAGCGCCTGCCTTCAGCTCAGGTCACGATCCCAGGGTCCTGGGATCAAGCCCCGCATCGGGCTCCCTGTTTGGCGGGAAGCCTGCTTCTCCCTCTCCCACTCCCCCTGCTTGTGTTCCCTCTCTCACTGTGTCTCTCTCTGTCAAATAAATAAATAAAATCTTTAAAAAAAAAAAAAAAAAGGTGGGGCGCCTGGGTGGCTCAGTCAATTAAGCTTCTGCCTTGGGTTCGGTTTGTGATCCCAGGTCCTGGGATTGGCCCATGTCAGGCTCCCTGCTCCATGGGGAGCCTGATTCTCCCTCTCCCTCTGCCTGCCACTCCCCCTGCTTGTGCTCTCTTTCTCTCTGTCAAGTGAATGAATAAAATCTTTTTTTTTTAAAGATTTTATTTATTTATTTGACAGAGAGATAGCGAGAGCAGGAACACAAGCAGGGGGAGTGGGAGAGGGAGAAGCAGGCTCCCCGCTGAGCAGGGAGCCCGATGTGGGGCTCGATCCCAGGACGCCGGGATCATGACCCGAGCCGAAGGCAGACGCTTAACGACTGAGCCACCCAAGCGCCCCAAGTGAATGAATAAAATCTTAAAAAAAAAAAAAAAAGGAAAACGACAAATGTTGGTGAGGATGTTGAGAAATTGGAATACTCGCACATTGCTGGTAGAGGATGTAAAATGTTGTAGTCATTGTGGAAAAACATTCTGTCAGTTCCTCAAAAAATTAAAAGAATTACCATATGACCCAGTAATTCCACTCTTAGGTATATACCCAAGAAAACTGAAAAGATATGTGCAAACAAAATCTTACAAATATTCATCACCAAAACATGGAAACAACCAAATGTGAATCAGCTGATGAATGGATAAACAAAATGTAGTATATTCATGATAGAATATTATTCACCCATAAAAAGGGATGTAGTACTGATATATGTTGCAACATGGATGAACCCTCTGAAAACATTATAGTAAGTGAAAGCCAAACATATTGTAGGATTCCATTTATATAAAATGTGCAGAATAAGCAAATTGCCAGAGAGCAGATTACTGGTTGACAAAGGCTGGGGAAAGGGGTATGGGAAGTGACTGCTTAATGAGTTCTGGGTTTCTCTTTGTGTGATGGAAAAGTTTTGGAATTAGCAGGGATAATCAGACAACACTGTGAATATACTAAAAACCACTGAACTGTGTATTTTAGATAGGTAAAAGAGTGCACTTTATCTCAAAAACCAAAAGTCTGTACCCTACTTTTTAGTTCTCCCAGGACCCAGGCTAATGGAGACAGGGTGTACAAAACACCAGGGAAGAAGAGGCATCCAAAACTTTCAAAACAGAAGCTTAAACATACACACATAAACACACCAGGCCAAATGGCTTAAGTATACAAATACTGAGAATAACTAAGCTTTAAGTAGGGTTCAAATGGGTGGAACGGTCAAGGGAAGACATGCTGGAGGACAGGGTGCCACTTTGATAACTAGTAATTGACTTAGAGTGATTTCATTATATTATCATATTCAATTTGGCCTTCACAACAATCCTTGGAGTCCCTGTGTTAAAGAGTAAAGGCTTGGAGACATGGCCTGCCCAAAGCCAAGCAGCTAACAAGTGACAGAACTGGGCCTCAAGCCCCAGACTCTAGCTGTAGCAGTTCAGCCAGGAATAATACAGTGTAGTCATCAAGAGTGGGAAATGGGTTAATTAATTAAATTTAAATTTAAAAAATAGCAATAAAGAAATAAATAGGGGCGCCTGGGTGGCTCAGTCTGTTAAGCGGCTGCCTTCGGCTCAGGTCATGATCCCAGCGTCCTGGGATCAAGCCCCGCATCGGGCTTCCTGCTGGGCGGGAAGCCTGCTTCTCCCTCACCCACTCGCCCTGCTTGTGTTCCCTCTCTCGCTGTGTCTCTGTCAAATAAAATCTTAAAAAAAAATAAATAAATAAATAAATAAATAAAATGTTTAACATTTTTTAAAAAAAGAGTGGCAATGGGTTCAAATTCTTGCTCTGCCACTTATTAGCTATGTGAACTTGGTCACTAAATCTGTATAAACCTCAAATGGAGTCAATAAAAGTACCCACCTCAAAGAGATGTATAAGGATCAACTGAGATGATCCATGTAGATAGCACACAGAGCTCATGAATCATTGTTTACACGATTATTTATACTCTATGTTTTGGTCTTATAGGTTACCTGGCTATGCCTAATACTGTGCTCCTTCCACTGCTCTCCACTGCCTCTTAATGGAACAATGTACAAGGGGAGGACATTCTAAGTATAAATAGACCCTGCCTGTTTCCTGCCTTGACCCTGTCTAGCCACCCACCCTCCTCCAGAAACAAGCAAATGCCCAGCACTCCTGCCACACCAAACTGCCTGCAATACCCCAGAAGATAATTGAATACCTATCTGCTTTTGCTCATGCTGGTTCCTGTATATGAAATGCACTTTAGCCTGCCCACTTGTCCACTGTCCCCATGACATTCACCTTTCAAGATTAAGCTTAAGTCAAGCCTTCCTTTACCCAATCCCCACCCCAAGGAAGCACTCACCATGTCTTTATGCCTCCTTTGTAAGCACATCAATCAAATCATATTAGAGTGGATTAAATGTCCATGCTCTGAATCCAAGGCAAACTTGTCAACCCAATCCCAACCCCTCCTGCCCATGACTTTGCTTCAGCAATTCTCCTCACGTTCTCTGACATCATCACATTTTCTCTCTACCAAGGCATTCTTATGCTCTTGGTTCTTCCAACTGAAAACAATCAACCCTCTCTTAATCCACTTTCCCCTCTAGCTCTTGCTCTTTTTCTTTGTTCCCCTTAAAGCTGCATTTTTTTTTTTTTTTTTAAGATTTACTTATTTGAAAGGGGTACCTGGGTGGCTCAGCCAGTTAAACACCTGCCTTCGGCTCAGGTCTCGATCCCGGAGTTCTCGGGTCGAGTCCTGCATCGGGCTCCCTGCCGGGCAGGAAAACTGCTTCTCCCTCTGCCCCTCACCCCACTTGTGCGCTCACGCTCTCTCTCAAATAATAAATAAAATCTTAAAAAAAAAAAAGATTTACTTATTTGAGAGAGAGTGAGCTTGCAGGGCGAGTGGGGGGAGGGGCTGAGGGAGAGGGAGAGAAATCCTCAAGCCGACTCCCCGTTGAGCATGGAGCCAGACAGACACAGGGCTCAATCCCAGGACCCTGAGGATCATGACCTGAGCTAAAATCAAGAGTCAGACACTTCACCGACTGAGCCACCCACATGCCCCCATTAAATCAGCATTTAAAAGAGTGGCCTGGGGCGCCTGGGTGGCTCAGTCGTTAAGCGTCTGCCTTCGGCTCAGGTCATGATCCCAGGGTCCTGGGATCGAGTCCCACATCGGGCTCCCTGCTCAGTGGGGAGCCTGCTTCTCCCTCTCCCACTCCCCCTGCTTGTGTTCCCTCTCTTGCTGTGTCTCTCTCTGTCAAATAAATAAATAAAATCTTTAAAAAAAAGAGTACTCAAGGGCGCAAGTCCTTGAACCATTTGTCTTTCTCTATACTCACTCCTTGGTGACCTCATTCTACCTCACTGCTTTCAATACCCTATGTATGCAGAGACCTTTCTATTCCAAACCTCTTCTCTTTTTAAGCTCCAGAGAAGTACCCAACTGTCTACTCAACCTAGGATTAACAAAATCAAAGTGGACTCCTACTATATCTTCCCAAGGCTGCTCCACCTACCATCTCTGTTACAGAAACTTCATCTGTCCAATGGCTCAGGCTGAGTTTGGGATCATCCTTCACTCCTTCTTTCTCTTTCTCCACAGATAATCTACCAGGAAATCTTATTTAACTTCAAAATATTTAAAATCTGACCACCCTTTACCCTCTCTACTGCTACCATCTTGGTTTGAGCCACCACCATTATTCATCAGGATTGTTGCCTCCTAACTGGTCTACTTGCTCCTATCCTTAACAGCCAAAGTGATCTGGCTAAAAGTATGATGGTATCATCCCTCTGCTCAAACACCTACCATGACTCTCCTCTTTCCACTCAGAGCATAAGCCAAAGCCTTTACAATAACCTGTCAGATTGGAAATATTATTCCTCCCCCGCTGCTGCGTGATCTAATCTACACACTCCCCTTCACTCCTGCTGCTGTAGCCACACCAGCCAATTCACTTGCTCAGGCACATCCCCATCTCATGGAGTTTGCACGAGCCATTCCTTTTGCCTGGGATGCCCTCTCTACACTCTCCATTATCTGACTCACAAGCCCATGCACTCCCATCCCCACAGCAGTACTCGCAAGCCTTCTTAGTGGCTCTCATCTTTCCAGAGCACGTATCATCAACCATAGTAAATAGTCATACATTATGTTTGTCTCACCAACTAGGATATAAGCTCCACACGGGCAGAAACTTTTATCTGTTTTGTCAAGTATTCCTAGTGTCCAGAACAGTGTCAAGTGCTCAATAAATACTTGCTAAATGAATGGATAGCATTAGTAACGTTATACTGTATTTACTTATACACAAACCACATTCTCCATACAAAGCCAAAGCTCCCAAAGGATAAGAAATATATACTTTTCTGGGCCTTAATAAACATTGAGTAAAGACCTCTGTAAAAACAAGGAAATACAAATGAGCTGGTTATGTTTGGGGCACAAACATATTACTGGGTATACAGAACAGCAAAAAATTAAAATAGATGACTATGAATAGCTGCAGAATGAGAGATGTTACCACACAAAAAAGGAAAAAAAAAAAAAAGGAAGAGCTTAGCTGTATGAAATGAATCCTATATAATGGGGAATAAGAAGTGCTTGGAAGATGCCACTTCTTTGCTGAGCATTAGTAAGGATCAGTAAGGATCTACCCTCTGAAACCTCTAACCTGTGGAACTGTGGTCTCCAGGTTGTAATGTTTATTCAGGAACTTAAGCAGCTTCTGTGAGGGTCGGTCAATGGCCAGTTGGTGTGGTTCAACTCGCTCCTTCTGCAGGGAACAGGAGACTCAGGGTAGGAGAAGGTGGGGGGAGAGCATGCCAACAGGAACCCAGCAGCCTGGGAAGGGAATAGGAGGATATGGGAACATGGCAGGCAGGAGGGTGGAAGGCAAGGGCTCTGGAAGGGCTCAGCGCAAAGGGGCCTTTGATCTCTATTTTGGATGGACTGGTGAAAAGATAAGTAAGTGACACCTGCAACATATAGTGGAAGAGTTCTCGCCCATGGCCATGGCGCTGAAGTGACTCATGGATGTAAAAGTCTAGAATGCAAAGTGGTTCTACCTCATTGTGAGCCTCACGATCATCCTACGAGATAAAGAAAAACAAGTACCTTTTAGGACCCAGACATCGTTGCCGCCTCCCAACTCCCAGCACTTTTATTCTTAGAAGCCAAGGCATGTGAACTCTCAGCTTCCAGTAATACTCACCAGTACAAAGAGTTTCTTGTATCCAACTTTAAGGAAGCCGATAACGGCTCCTTTTCCAGCCCTGTAGGATGGGGAAAATAGTAAAACAAGCTAGTAGCAACTATTTGTAAGGGAGAGTCAAAAAAGGAAGAGGGATTGGGGGAGGAAGGAATCAAGTATGGGATGGAAGGGCATTTGGCACTCACGGTCGCGCTGAAGTGTCTTTGAGCACATACATAACATGGCGGTTACTCTGCATCCTTGATGCACTGGTGATGGGAGCAGGAAGATGCTGAGCCTGCCGGGAAGATAGACTTTCTGCAAGTCCATTTCAAAGGACCTATGCCTCCCTTATCTACTGGCCCCAGAGAGCTCCTCCATCTAAAGACTCCCCAATACCTTGGCAGAAGCCTTGCCCAGTTCATCTACAATGGTCATAATTTGCTGCTGCAGATCAACACTACAGAAAAAAAGAAACAAAGAGTCAGATACTCACTGAATTAGAGGGTCCTGGGAACGTTGGCCACAAGCTCAACCCAGGTTCAGCACTTAAGACTCTCTGACCTTACGTTGGAGACCTCCGATCTGATTTTCCACCCCACCTTTCTGGAACCCAAACTTCTGCCACACCTCTTTTTCAATACATTACACTCCCCCCTCCCTGAGGTTTATTGTGGGGAAGCAGGAAGGGCGTGTCAACCACATCCTTTGGTTAGAACAAATCAGGCCAAGGAGTGAAAGGTCACAGATGCAAGTGCCCATCAACTCCACTAGGTCTAGGGTCAAAGGTCACCAGAAGGTTGAGCCAGAGCAACAAAAGGAGGTCACTAGTCAGTGAGAAGGGGGCGTGGTGCCTGGACCAGGTTTTTTAGAAGAACAAGGAGAGAAGGGCCTTGGGGCGGGTTTGAGATGTCACCGGGCCGGCGTTGTGGTTCCGGGTCGGCGGGCTGGGGGTCGCAGGTGCTGATCCAGCACCGTGATCCGCTCCGGGAGCAGCGCATCCACATCGAACGAGAACTCCATGGCCCATTGTGCGTGGACGGACCCGCCCCGTGCCACGTCACTTCCGCCCCTCCCTGAAAGGAGGAGGTTGGGGGAAGGAGAGGAAGCACTTCAGGGAGGCTTTATTTCCCCGCTACGCAGGAGGGGCTCAGGACCCGCCCCTAGGGGGCCGCCCCACCCTCCTGCCCATCCCCCCTCATCGCCCCCACCCCTCCTCCTCCCCAAACTCCCGCCAGGCCAGTCCCTTAACGCCACTCCCCCGCCCCCGCCCCCCACCCCACGGGTGCCATAGCAACGCATTTTTCCTAGCCTAGTGTCCCATTCTCCAACCCTTTCAACTGCCCCTCCCCACACCCCCGCCCCAATCAGGAAATTGCTAGGTATGGTGGGGACACTGCCACTGCGTTGGGCACAGGAGGCCAGAAAGGTGATCCTGACATAATGGCCCAACTGCTCATATCTGGTGGCTTCTGGTCCCAAGAATCACTGGCCAGTCTGGCTCAAGCATGACCCCTCCTCTCCCCACAGCAGCACCCATTCCCCAATTCCCCCATCCCCGACACAAATGGCATTAATCTTGAAACTCAGTCCAGAAACAGGAGATACAGCTTTATTGTGGGAAAGCCAAGTTAGCAGAAATCTGAAGCAAGTACAGAATGTTTAGCCTATCTACTATTTACAATATATAGGGTTTGGGGTTTCCCATACACATCTGTCCTGCCCTCCCCTAAGCCTCAGAAGCATTTATTCCCTTCAACAGCCATCATTACTTCTCTCTGGCCCTAGGCCTGCCATTGGCCACATACAGACACAACTCTTCAGAGTGAAATCCCATCATGTAATTCCTAGGCACTATCTCTTAATTCCTTCCCAGTCTACAGAGCACTCTGGGGCTTCTCCTGCTCAGTGGAGGCGGCTTCAGCTGGGGTTGTGAGCAGCACCTCAGGCATTGACTCAGGTGGGGGACCACTCTCTTCTCGGAGATGTCCCTGATAGAGCCGTCGAAGGCGGGACAGCTCTCTCTCTGGTGGCTGTTTCCAGCCATACCATGGATACCAGGGGTCACCTGAAACCAGGGTGGGGGCTGGTGGAGTAGCACTCACAGCTCCATGAGAGGTACTGAAGTCAAGGTCCCGAGGTTCAACCTGAGGAATGTGGTAACTGAGGAGACCTAGGGAATTAAAGAGAAAGTGAGGGAGGGAAGCAAGGAAGGGTACTTTGGGTTAAGACAATATGTAAAATGACATATAAAGGGAGGGAGGAACCAGTCAGAACCACTGAATGTATTTATCCATGTTCTACACTGCACAAAGGCAACTGGCCAAGGGGGCAATGTGGACTGACATACTTACTGCTGGGACTCTAGTCTGCCAAGCTGTGCAGCCCTGCCCTAGGGCTATAAAGCTGCATCTGCCCTAGCAGAAGCATACCTTTTTTTTTTTAAGATTTTATTTATTTATTTGACAGAGAGAGAGAGACAGCGAGAGGGAACACAAGCAGGGGGAGTGGGAAAGAGAGAAGCAGGCTTCTCGCCGAGGAGGGAGCCTGATGCGGGGCTCGATCCCAGAACCCTGGGACCATGACCTGAGCTGAAGGCAGTCGCTTAACCAACTGAGCCACCCAGGCGCCCTGAAGCATACCTTTTTTAATTTCTGCAAAGGTGTCATGGAGCCCAGGGCCAGAAATTTATACAAAGATCTCCCATGATCTATCCCTGGCATTGGGACTGATAGTTATAAAAGGGAAGAAAAAGGACAGAGGATTAAGGCAACAGGGCAATGACAAGATAAGAGACTCAGGAGAGAGAAAAAGGGACAGTGGAGTACTGAAAGGAGACGTGGGTGCCACCTCCTCAGACACGAAGGGGTATTTATATCCACCCTCCAGCCGTAAATCACCTTCTTCATGGCTAAGAAAAATGCACCGGGCCCCTTCTCATGCTCACCATGATCTCTGGCTTTCTGGATGGCCTGGGTCAACTTCTTATGTTGCTTCATACAGACCCCTGTAGGGAGAAAAAGAAAACTCAGTGCTCATTCTAGAAAGCACAGTAAATAGAGTATACAACTGCTTCTATACGGTTATAAAGAGCTGAGTTTGGAAAACTTGCTCTACCTAATAACCCTAGTTCTCTTGACCCTTCGATTGGCTTCAGTTTCCCCATCTACCCAATGGGAAAAATCCCCCCTCTGAGAGCTGAGATTAAGATTTTAGGAGGGTCTAGGGGCGCCTGGGTGGCTCAGTTGTTAAGCGTCTGCCTTCAGCTCGGGTCATGATCTCGAGGTCCTGGGATCGAGCCCCACATCGGGCTCCCTGGGGAGCCTGCTTCTCCCTCTCCCGCTCCCCTTGATTGTGATCCCTCTCTCGCTGTGTCTGTCAAATAAATAAAATCTTAAAAAAAAAAAAAAAAAGACTTTAGGAGGGTCTAGCCACTACAGAAAAGCTATTTCATGGTAAAACCTCCAAGACAGAAAGCAGAAAACAATTCATAGGGCAAGTATGGTTAATTAAAGGTTTGGGTCGAACAATCCATCGAGAAAGATTCAGTAAAGGAAGAAAGGGCTCCCAATCTGGAGAAGGTGATCTGAGAGAGTAGCAAAATAGTTCCTTTAGCTTTTTATAGCTTTACTATAACACATTTTTTTTTTTAAAGATTTTATTTTCAGAGAGAGCACACAAGCAGGGGGAGCTGCAGAGAGAGAGGGAGAGCAGGCTCCCCACTGAGCAAGGAGCCTGACATGGGGCTCAATCCCAGGACCCTGGGATCATGATCTGAGCCGAAGGCAGACACTTAACCGCCTGAGCCACCCAGGCATCCCGGCCATAAAGCTCTTCTTTAAAACTCCTGACAAACCAAACTCCACTGATCATGCTGCCATCCCCAAAATGGTGGATTCAGATTATTCTTTGCAAATTTATCTTGCTTTAGAGCAGGAGTTGGCAAAATTTTTCTGTGCAGGGCCACATAAATTTTAGGATCTGCAAGTCCTACAGTCTCTGTCTCAGCTACTCAACTCTGCCATTGTAGCCTGGAAGCAGTTACACACAATATGAAAATAAGTGGACATGTCGGTGTGCCAGATTTGTCCTGTGGCCTTCATTTTTTTTTTTTTTTTTTTAAAGATTTTATTTATTTATTTGAGACAGAGAGAATGAGAGAGAGCGAGCACATGAGAGGGGGGAGGGTCAGAGGGAGAAGCAGGCTCCCTGCCGAGCAGGGAGCCCGATGCGGGACTCGATCCAGGGACTCCAGGATCATGACCTGAGCCGAAGGCAGTCGCTTAACCAACTGAGCCACCCAGGCGCCCTCCTGTGGCCTTCATTAAGGAATAGATGTAATCTTGAATTGTTAGGATTATAACTCCAAATCTGGAAGATCTAATTGGATTGTCGATGGCAAAAAGAACTTACAGGACAGTAAATTTGCTAGAAAGCCTTTTGCAAAAGCAAAGAGACCCTACAGAAAGGAAATAATTACCACCACTTCTAACAGCTACATTTAGATAACTTACATTGGTACTGGCTTGTACCTTTTGTCCACATGTGAATATATCCATTAAGGCAAGATTTCCAAAAAAAGTTCATTCACACTTTTTATGCCTTACGGAACAGCCACCAGATAACTGTTGTATCACTGAATAAATGAGGAGTGCTCCAAGGAAAAGCTATTCTGGTGGTGACAAGGACGACAGACTAACCTGTATATGGAGCATGGAAGATGACACCTGTGTGGGCGCAGACAAACTGTTCCAAGAGCTTCACGTTCTGTGGAGGAAAGTGGTGGGGAAATATAAGAGAGGGCAGGGAGAGCAGCAAGACCTTGAGAACCTAGAAGTGCACAATCCCTTCACGTGCGCACGGACGCCCTTAACTCCTCTGTCTCTCCAGGTGCTACCCTCCTTCATGTCCCAGTTTTAGCTCCATCAATTTGCTGAATACATTCTTGAAAACTCCAGCAAACATTTCCCCTTTCTTGGCCTTGCAACCATTTCACATGCACACCCTACATTCTGTCACTGAGACTCACATAGAACCCTCTTCTACAGGGATTAGGTTCTAAAATCAGCCCTTTGTGCAAAAAATTGGTGGCAATCCCTGAAATCACCTAAAAAATATAGTACGTGTTTATAATGTGCACGTATAAATATGAACGTACATGATAGCATGCTTTATGTAACATATATATTACTAACATCAATTTTAGAGGTCTAATTATGTAGAATGACTATCAGCCAGCAGGTTAATCACAAGAGATAACATCCATGGAAAAAAGTAGATGTGCTTGTGGAGTGAAAGAGCAAGCAGAATCATCTGCACTATTCAATTTATAATCTTTCTTCCTTGGTCATGTGATTGATTCTAAACTGTATACAACTGGTTACATTCTATTTTTTTTCTTTTTTTTTTTTAAAGATTTTATTTATTCATAAGAGACAGAGAGAGAGGCAGAGGGAGAAGCAGGCTCCCCGCTGAGCAGGGAGCCCGATGCGGGACTCGATCCCAGGACCCTGGGATCACGACCTGAGCCGAAGGCAGACGCTTAACCATCTGAGCCACCCAGGCGCCCCATTCTATTTTTTTTCTTAAAGATTTATTTATTTGAGAGAGAGTATGTGTATGTGTGAGTAGGGGGAGGGGCAGAGGGAGAAGGAGAGAATCTCAGTCAGACTCCCCGCTGAGCATGGAGCCTGATGAGGGGCTCACTCTCACAACCCTGAGATCATGACCTAAGATGAAATCAAGGGTCGGACATTCAACGGACTGAGCCACCCAGGTGCCTGTTCTATTTTTATAACCAATCATACACAGCTGAAATGGAGAAGTTATCTATCTATGGGACCCTTGTACAGTGGTGTCAGAAGGGACCTGAGAGCAGTCAGACACCCCAATCTGCTGACTGATATATAAATTCCTTCCAACTCCCCTGACGACCAATCATTCAGCTTCTGCTCCAATACCTTTACTGCAAGCTCAGAAGAGCATTTTTCCCATTACTATTTTTACATGCTTTTTGAACTCTTCAAGGAGCAAGTCCTGTCCGTCCTTGCAATAAACGCTTTTTGAAAAATAAACTCTGTATCTGGCTTCATGTATCTGCCCTCCAGCCTTAAATCTTGGCATGCTACCAAACATCAACATGACAAAAATTTAAAAACAACAACAACAACGACAACAACAAAACCTTAGGGGTGCCTGGTGGCTCAATCTGTTAGCGTCTGCCTCCGGTTCGGGTCATGATTCTGGGGTCCTGGGATCAAGCCCCACATTGGGCTCCCTGCTTGTCAGGGAGTCTGCTTCTCCCTCTCCCTCTGCTCCTCTCCCGCTCATGCTCTCTCTCCCTCACTCTCTCAAAAAAAAAAAAAAAAAAAAAAAAAAAACCTCAGAAAAAAACTAACCCAATCTACTTGCCAATAATTGCAAATGGATATAAATGAACCTTTGCATATTGCTCTCCCATTAGAAATAGACATTTTTCTGGCCTCGCAATTTAGACTGTAAACTTCATAGGTAAGAAATGAAGATTTAGTATGAGCCACAGTAGAGGACAAAAGGCTGCAAAGAGGAATGTTTTTATACTACTAGAAAGTCAATGCAAAATGGACTGTAGGGGTGCTAAACTAATTTATGAAGAAGAGTGGGGCACCCATGGTAATCTCTTTAGCACTACAAAGACGCTCCAAATCCTTACCCTGGAAAAAAGACTGTCCTTACCCTAAAGTCAACATGCAGCTTGTGATCCCGGCAGATGGGGCAGGGATTCCCAGCAACTTTATCTCTACGCTGTGGAGAGAAAAAACTAGTAGGTGAAGAATGTTCAAAGTCCTGTGAGAAAAAGTGCTACCGCCACTGTCACTATGATGTCCAGCCCCACTCCACATTCCAGCCATGTACCACCTTCAGAAACTCACAATACATGTCTTTCGAGTCCGCTGTGGGGGTATTCCACCTTTGTGGTTTCTACGGTAGTCAGCCCAGACAGGGCGAGAGCCATAACGGTTCTGGTATTCTGAAATGAAAGACCACACAAATTATTCCTGGTGGGGATGGTAGAAGTGTCTGTCCATTTATTTCAGACTCCACATGATCCTCCCCTTTCCCATTCAGAGGTACCTTCTGAGTCCAGATATTTCCAGGGTTCATTCTTATAAGGGGTTATGGGAACTGGGGACAAAGAATCTTCCTCAGGGGGGCCTTTGGTGCAAAGAGTCTGGAGGGGAACCTATAAAGGCAAAAAATGAGAAAAGGAGTTCAAGGAAAGGACCTGATAGTTTCACTGCCCACATGTTAGAGACAAGAACATGCCCATTGTATTAATGGAATATAGCAGAAATATATATAGAAAGTAGCATTTTTCTTAGGGTAAAACTTAGATCAACAACCACTCTTCCTGTCTCTGAGTGGATCCTGAAGGAGAAGCTAATGTGAGAGGGTAACTAGGATAGATGACTGGGAAGCAGTCTTATTTGAGAAGACACACATGATGTGTTCGTGCTTTTGAAGATGTACTAAGAAAAGGGAGAAGAAAGGAAAAGGGAGGGTGTCTAGCTTCTTGGAAGGAAGATGTCTGGTGGGGAAAGGATGCATGACAGGTGAGTCTCCAACCCAATCCAACCCTGAATCATTGAATTGCCCAGCCTTACAAAAGTTGAAGGTCAACATTCCACAGGTCGAACAAACTTGAGTCCTAACGCTAGCTTTAAAGCTACCAGGGCTGTTATTAACTCTGTAGTGACCCCTGTCACCACTGTTAGGGAGTGACAGCTGTGAAAGCTTTCCTATCTCACCGTGCCCACCCCAAGAACCTATCCTGCCCTACCAAGAACCTCCAGTGTGGTGAGTACATGAGGCTGGAGGGAAACCTCAATCTAAAGGACTAAGTTAAGGTTTCACGTATGCGCTGATTAAAAAAACAAACAAAACTAATTTAGTGAGAAAAAGAGAGCTAAGGAACTGGTCCCCAGGTCGTGAGAACATATCCTGGCTTTACCGGGAGACAGCTCAGCAGGTAGAAGTTAGTGTCCCTCAACTCAAGGACACTCCAGGGCATCACACATTTAGACATTATATGCATACTTAAGAGCTGGTTGTGTACGACCAAGAGGCCAATCCTTCCCCTAATTTTTTAGCCGAGTTGGTAGCTTGGAAAAGGATATCTAACTCTTTTCCCTTGGCCGGGGATTAAAAATCCGCGCAGTATTGAGGAGGGTGAGGGGCAGGTAAAGGGTGGTAGAAGCAGTGTTGCCTAGACAGCCAAGGCATAATAAGCACTTGGGAAAGTCTCCGCTCCTGGATTCCCAGTAATGGAGCGATGACCTAGAGAAAGTATAACTAAGTGGCGGTTGTACAAAAATGTGCTCCAAGGAGTTACCTGAACTCCGTAGGCACCTCTGAAAGGCGAAAAGCTAGGAAGGCGCCTCAGCAATGAACGCAATACGGAGGCCGCCATCTTGACGTACGCCCAAGGCAGGAAAGGCCGGAAAGGCAATTGCGCATGCTCCAAGAAACTGGCTAGGGTAGGGCCAAGGGCGAGCCCGCAGTGCGGGAGGCGGCCGCGCACTTGCGTCAGTACGGAAGCGTAAAGGGGGGGGCTGTGGGGAGAGGCCAATTTCAACTGCGTCACAATCGAATTCGGCCTCAAAATTGCGTTTTTCTCGAACCAGTCACTACGACTTCTAGATCTCATACTTAGAGCTTGCGTTTTAAGCAATTTTGAAGGAGATTTCTACCGACATCTTCTCAATGCGCATGCGCCGGCCCGGTTCTACCAACCAGGGTGAGAAGTGTTCTCGAGGACGGAAGTGGTGGAAGCAGAGGAAAGGGAGGTGCTGGGCTCTTCGGTCACGCGCTTGTGGGGGAGGCCAGGAAGGAGGCGGAAGAAGGTACTGGGGGGAAGGGGCTGAGCGAAGGTGAAGGAAGGATAGCCAATCAGCTAGCGAGTTGTCTTTTGGGTTGGCCAATGAATTCACGCCTCGCGCACAATGTCTCGCGACAAGGGCGTTTCACTAGCATGTTTGGGCGCGTTGGGCGGCGTCTGGGTATAAAAGACTCCGCCCGAGCAGGCAGCCGCCATTCTGGGGTTCGTTTAGAGGTAAGTTTGGGTGTTTTGTCGGTTGGAGGGTAAAGTTTTGTTAAGATCGTTGGACTGGGGCAGGGGTTAGGCGTGAGTTCTGTTAAGGACCATGGCTTATAGAAGGCGGCTGTGTTCGGGATGGGACATGGAGGTGTTCGGAGACAACAAATATGGTACTTAGGGTGTTTAAAGCAACCCGTATTGATTACTTCTTTCTCCCTTGTGTTCCTTTTATCCCAGGTTTGAATTTTCTCGGAGAAAGACAGGCCGGCCACGAGGAAAAAAAAGAAACAAGCCGCAGCACCATCTAAGCCCTTGAAAGGATCCTGAGGGGGGAAAGGGAAAACAGCAGCCACCAGCCCAACCACTTGTGTCTTCTGCCCCTTCCCACCTATCTTGCCCACCCCACCAGCCCACGCTGCATGGGACTTGAAATCTGTGGCCGAAGGACCGTCACCACATAACTTCAAAAATAATCAACCACCCACCCATCCCAAACCCACCCAAATTCACTCATCCAGCGTTTACTTTTTTGAATCCACTCAGAACTTTTTTTCTACGACCCCCCCTCCCTAAATGGAGTTGGGTGGGGGGAAAATGAATGCTGAGTTGGCCTTCATTTTTTTAAGAGACTTTTTGATCCAATGAGGCCCCCCAAATAATTGAGTTTTGGGTCCTGGTTGGTTGTTTTATTTTTTTTCTCCAAAATTTTAACCCCCTCCCCCCCTGAGCCCGAGGTGCTGACGTCGCAAAAAAATTGGATAGTAAGTGTCGAATTTTCCAAAACCAGCCTTGCAACAAGAAATCAACGTTTCCCGTTGTGAAACCAAAAATAATGAGAGGAAGAAATGAGCCAATAGAACAAAATAGAGAACTGGAGAAGGACCAAGCCGGTCACTTAATCTCCATTAAAAAAGGGCCTTTGGTCTTAAACAGTCTTGTTCTCTCTCCCCTACCACCTACCTTCCTGCCCTGCTGCAGGAAAGGAAAGGGTGGAGGGAGGGCCAGCAAGTGAGGATTTTGATGGTTAACCCTTCGTAATCCAGCCAATTTCCAGACTGCCAAAGCCATAAGTGTTTGCTTTTTATAAGGAGGAATGGTTAACTTCCTCTTGTTAGCAGTCTTCAAAAGGGTTAATGAGCTCACATACAAAAGATGGTGGATCTTGTGGCCCAGAAGTCCCACTTCTTTGTGTGTGAGACAAGCAGGGCGCCTTTCAATTTGCCAGATTAATAAGCAATCTGTACATAAAGATTGCAGGGTAAGGAGATGGGCAGAGAAATAATAGCTGGCTATGACTTTTTAAATGATTGTTAAATCCTCTCAATTTTAATGTAATGTGCTTGGGGTATATTTGTGTGGTTAAAATAGGTGGCAATCTAGGAATAAAGATTGCAAGACACTTAATTCAGTACAAAATATAATCTTAGTGCCAGTACATACAAGATAATGGGGAGGTAATGTTTTGTAATTGTTGCAGGTTGCATAGGTTATTTAAGAGCAAAAGTGATTAACATTTTAACTTGATACGTTTTGGTGGGTGGTAATACAGTCTAATAGGGGGTGGAAAGGTTGGGAAATGTGGAATTCAGGAGTAATTTTAAAAGCCATTTAGTGCAATTGAATGCTAGCTTTCTAAAAGATTTGTGTCGTTAAAAGGAATTTTTTTCTTCCCTGCTTCAATATGGCGACTTTTCCTTGTCCTTTTGTCTTCCAAGCGGCGTTGCAGGTTGTGTCTTGGCCCATTTTTCTCCTGTCCTCCCACCTCAACCCTATTTGTTGAGAGGGGTCCAAATCCTCCCCCCTTTCCCTTTATAGGGAGGATGGGGGTGGTGGATGGTAGCAGGTTGAACCTCAATTGCAAATTCAATTCCTCCCCGCAGAAAGTTGTTCTTTTAAATATTTTAATTGGTTTTATTTTCACAACTCTCTTACTCAAATTAGGTCAAAGACCATTCAGGATGGGTGCTGGTTTGGGGTATTTTACTGAAAAAGGGTGTTTTTTGCTGTAACTAGCTGCCGGCAGTGCCGGGATAGCTTTTTTAAGTTTTCCTCTTCTCCATTACAAAATGGCGTCGTCCCTGCTTCTTTGTTGTTTTTTTCTCCCTCTTTTGCCATCCCGAGCTTAGGGCCGCCCTAGAAACTTGGTCAAGGGGGAGGAGCAGCATGGAAAGGTGATGTAATCAGCTTTCTTCCTCTCCACCCTCTTGAAACTCCACCCCTGAGCAGATGCTTTCTGGACTCCTGTGCACGCTGCTGCTAGACAGGAAAAGACCTTTTCTTTAGAATATCTTTTATAATCTTAAGAGGAAAAAGCTTATAGGAATTAGGTCTTGAAGTTGTCCATCTCCTGGGCAGCTCTAGTTTTTGTATTTAACAATCAGAGCCTGTTGCTTTTATTTTCACCTTCCTTCACTCATCACAACTGCTTGGAAATGTTCCCCGCTTCAGTTGCCAGGGGTGGAAAACCAGTCAAACCAACTATACTTTAAGACTGGGAGCATTCTGGTGGTGTGTGTGTGTGTGTGAGCTGTGTGTATGTAGATCTGTGTGGTGGGGGATAGTGGGGGAAGGAGGACTTGTGAAAGTGACTTGAAGAGACAAATGGGGCCTAATGACACTGAACTGTGCCATTGCTGCTCAGGAACTAGTCCTTGGGCCTGCATTTGGTCGCTTTGTATAATGAAACTGGGGGAGGGTGGGTACTTCAGGACTTCCTTTTAAATCACCCTTATTCCCACCTCTGGGTCTGGGGATAAGCTCTTTGTGTTCAGTGCTGTATCACGTTCTCCAGTTGCGTAGCTCCTCTACATTGGTACTAGGATGAGAAGTGAATAGGAAAGGAGGCGGCAGTTGTAAACTCAAGGCAGGGGGATGCGAGCTACGGTGTCTGGTAAGCAAAACCTTTCTGGTATTACATTTCACAACCTTCGTTTCTTTTTTCCAAAGAGCCACCTTTTTTGAATTTCTTTTTCCTTCCCTTTAGAAAGAAATTCCTTAAAAACATTAATGGGAGAATAATGTCTTCATTTTTTAACTCGTGCAGTGCTTTTGCAGTGGGTGCATGTTCAAGCCATGCCCAATCTGAGGGTGGTATTGGGTGTCCTGTCCCTTCTCTATCTTCCTCCAACTTTTTCAAAGTCAAATCTTTGTCAGACTCTCCATATACTTTTCATTTTTTAAAGTCCTGATTTGAAGTGTGGAGGTTCTAGGCAGAATTGGAAAGCCATTTTGTACAGCTGTCCTTTGGTGACTTGGTGAGACTTCAGGGCTAATTTTCTGCTGGGTACGGATTCTCAAATTAGTACTTAAACTTCTGGATTGGGTGGGAGGGACTCTTCCACATGTCTATTGACCGCAAGTTTTTTATCTTTTAAGCAGTTTGCCCTGTGCCTCTGCAGCATACCTTCCTTGGGAGCTGAATATTCCACCCATTGGGGTTCCTGATCTCTAGTGAACAGGGGATTAATAAGATCTTCCTTAACATGGGAGATGGGGAAACAAGGTCTTCTAGGGAAACCACATCCATCCAGAGAACCTCGGAGAACCTGATCCTTGTAGTTTGTGGCCAGTTATATTCTGGGATCTTTCGCTGGGGCTGGGGGAGGGGGGGGGCGGTGATTGTACATTCTCACTGAGAGTCAGATAAGGTTTTAGGGAGATCACTACCACTGTACCAGGTTTTCAAAGTGAGTTTGAGGGGTAGGGGCTTACTCCTTAGGAGAGGTAAGACCTCGTGCATCACCTGAGAGACCTAATTCAGTCCACTGAGTCATATTAGGACATAACCTCAAACACCTAAGAAAAGGAAGGGGAATGTCAGGGGTCAGGTACAAAGCATTTTCATTTCCCGAAGTGCTAAGGCTTCTAAGTTAAGGTAAATTCAGACTCCTTCCTCCTTTGTTACAAGAGTGTTAATGATTGTTTTTAAAAGGGCTCCAATTTGCATAGGGATTTTGTCCTGAACCAGTTAAGTTCTTTTTTCTTGGTGATGGGTATGGAGTAACTTTGATCAAGCTAGATATTTTTCACCCTGTTAATTTAATAACCCTCAAGTAAAACTCCTTTGGGAGGCAGGAGTTGGTGTCACTTAAGAACTTTGAAGTTTCTGGTAAGGAATGTAGAACATTCCCCAGGGCCTTGTGTGTGTCAGCAGTGCTCATCTCTACAAAATCCTCCATGAGAAGGAACGCACAGCGTAGGACGAGGTGGAGATAAGGCTGGGGGGGTTCCCCTCCCCCCCTACCCCTTCTGTATGTTCTATCTTCAAGGAAATTAAAAGCAAACATACCATGCCCTAGATTATTTTTGCTTCCAGAAAGCTTCCTTAAGCGTTCTTTCCAGGCTCCAGATAGGACTAGGTAATGTTGACACTTGGTTACTGCCCCTCCTTCCCTGGTCAACTCTGCCTTTTCCACTGTAGGCCTGTGCCAGGAATTTAGGCTCTTCATCCCTTTCCACTTGAGTGCCTTGTAGCTTCTTTCAAAATGTACTGACTGCGAAGTAAGGAAATTTGGTTGTAAGACACTTGGAGTCCTTAATTTTAAATGAGTCAACTAATTTGCCTTTAGGAAAGCCGTGAAAAAACCCATTTACATTTTGTCTCGAGTGGTACTTGTGAGACGAAACAGTTCTATTAATTGTATTTCCAAAATATAAATTATAGGAAAAATATTAGTGGGAAATGAATATTTAACATTTCTGCTTTGTCTTCTAGCTTCCCCTGACTATTCTTGCTTGTGAATGGGAATGAAAAAGTTGTCCCTGGGTCCCATTCCTAGCAGAGGGCACTGGACAGAATTTAGCTTTGTACTCATTGGTCTCTTTCTGGGGATGGTTATTCTCTCTTCTTTCCCACCCTCTTACGTGAAGAGGAACATTTGAGCTCAGGTGACACTTCTTTTGAGTTTCTGAAGGAAGTAGGAGTAGCAGTCCTTTTGGCTCAGCTCGTACTTGGATATGCAAAAGGTGGTTCTCCAAGGTGATGTATATCTACTCTGGGTTTGAATGAGTCGGGTCAGCAGTGTTTGGCCTGGTGGGGGCGGTGGTGCTGGTTTGAAGTGATGCTAATTTAATTTTTGTCACATTGTGTATACTGTGGTTGCTGATGATATGTATTTGGACTCACTCACTGCTTTTCCAGTCTCCGATAGATGGGAAGTCTGTTTTATCCCTTTGTGGTATCTGTGTATGTATCTCTTGGTATAGTGTCTATATTATATCCCTGTATGGTGTCTTACTACATGGGAGGAATGCCTTTCTCTCCGTGTCTGTCTTTGTAAGAATCACCGCACTTCAGTGGATTTGGCCCATGGGCTTCTAATCTTATCCAGTATTCTACTTCAGTATTTCTCCTCTGACCGCAGGTTCTCCCCGTCCCTGTGGAGGTCCCACAGCAGGTGCAATAGCACACTTAACCCAGAGTTGCCCACCTCAGCGTTTTTTACCTCCTCTCCGTATTCAGCCCACAGAGCTCAAGCACCAGCCTCTTCCCTGCTTCTGCTGCTGCTGCCCTAGGTGGTTAGGGCCTGTCTATTTAGAAATTTATTGGCCTTTTTGTTGGGAGGACTAAAAGGTCGAGATTGTTATGCTTGTTTTTCTTTTTTGATTTGTCTGAGAACAAATAGAACACATTTTTGTTGTTTTATAAGAAACTTGTTCTCTTTTCTGCACAAAACACAGCTTGTAAAACACTGCTTTTCCCACCCTTCTGCTGGGATCATGTCTGTTATCTGTACTATAAGCAGAAGGCAAGAAACTGTTTTCTTCTTGCCTCCTTTCTACCCAGCATTAACCTTACATTCCAAACGCAAATATTACTGAGGTAGCTTTCTTTTTCGGTTCTCAGAAGCCTGTGTTTAGAGGCATAAAAATCCCAGTCAGAGCCACATTGATTCTAAATTACCTTGGGTTTTGGCCTAGAAATTGCTTCACACATATAACAGCAGTTTGGCTTTTAATGAGCTCCTTTTCTAACCTGGTCTAAAGTAGCTACTTAAAATTTAATGGCATTTTTCCAGCTTCCAGTTTTATTCCATTTTTTTTGGCTCCGTGGTTTCTAATTTCAGGCCTTTCTTTTGGGGATCTTGGTTGGTAGTGTGATTTTGGAGAGGAGTAGTAATCAAATGCACATCTTTGCTTTTGAAATTACAAAGCAGTCTTAACTTTAAAACAATAAAAATTTGTGCAGTATTTGGTTAATGAGTGACAGTTCTGTTCACGGCTTAGGAGTACCTGCTTGATTTTCTTTATATCCATTTGTTTCCATTTCTGGGAGCTACCCACAACTCTCTTGAGGGAAAGATTATGTTTTCAAGTTTTTATCACTTACCACTTTAGCTGATTGTCTCCTGGTGCAAACAGAGCATATTCTGCTTGAGGTGACTGTGACTGTTAATAGACTAAGATAAAAAGTAACTGACTAATCTTAGAAGACATTTAGCCCAAGTGTCCAAGATTGTCCCAGTTCTTATCAAGCTATAGGCTTTTTCTTCCCAAGCTTATTTATCAGCAGCTAAGAAGAAATAGGACCTAACAATAAGCAGAAATACCTTGGAATGTTGAGTGTTTTGTTATGGGAACTCGACTCAGCCCTAACAATTTAGTGAAGTTCAGCTATCTAGAAAGGATGTAACTGGGAGGGAGAGAAAGGTGTGTTGCCCAGTCCTCCAGTCTAATTGTCTTCCCATTGAGTCCTGTATTAACACCGTGCTTAACTTGCCAGGGCTTTTTTTCCTCTGTGGTAGTGATGGTTGATTTTTTCTTACCTAGAAAATGGTGAGTGTAGTTGAATATAGATTGAAAAATTAGTCACAAAATTTTGTCAACTGTAGAAATGGAATTTATTAGAGGGTATAGTGGGACTGTCGTTGCCACCCATTTATTCTGTGGGTTTATTTTGTCCTTGTCTTAGAAACCTCGATCATGGGTTCGGGTCCCATAGATCCCAAAGAGCTTCTCAAGGGCCTGGATAGCTTCCTTAACCGAGATGGGGAAGTCAGGACGGTGGATGGGATTTCCAAGATCTTCAGGTGAGTCTGCTTATCTTTGGATTCACTGTGAGCAGAGGATACTGTATGTTGTAATACCACTATAAGTAAGACTGACAAGAATGAGTGTTTTTGGAGGGGAAAGAGTGGAATAAGATTGGTATCCAATAATTTTAGATAGGAAAAGGTGATCCCTTGGTTCCTCGCGATAATGGAATCGGGGTTTGGATATCCACAGTCTCGAGGAAGTCACGCTTTGGAAGGAAGGGAGCAGGGGAGCCAGGTGACAGAATTCTTGGTTCTGTTTTGGATCACATTCCATATACCCAAACTGCTGTCTTCCTTCAGGGATCCTCCAGTTTCCCAGGGGAAGGCAAAAGACTAAGCCAGTCCTGAACAGACTACAAATGGATGGCTGTTAGTGCTAGGATACTTCATTGGGAAGCAGAATCAAGTGTGGCCTGTGGGTTAGGGAAGCAGTGATGCCCACCTCCCCAGATCACAGACTTCAGTGTCTCCTCAGTTGTCTTCCATCTTCTGATAGGATTCCATTTCACTCTGGATCCATCCCATCCCCCGAGAGGCTTGTGTGACCTTCCCACTCTGTGGCAAAGTCCCAAGTCATCAGGGATTTTTAGGCACTCCCACAGATCAGAGATGGTTCTGCTGAAAGAAGAGCCTCTTGCTCCATTTTTAACCTTAATTTCTCTCCTACAGCCTGATGAAGGAAGCACGAAAGATGGTGAGTCGATGCACTTACTTGAACATTCTCCTGCAGACCCAGTCACCAGAAATATTGGTCAAGTAAGTGGGGATCTGGGTGGCTGGGCTGGGAAGATGTACTTAGAAGGTGGGTGAGGGGAGGCATGGGGGACTAGGAGTATGGGACATGGCACTCCAAAACCCAGGAAAGGCATTACAGATTCTCCTACCTGTCTGCAGGTTTATTGATGTTGGTGGCTACAAGCTGCTTAACAGTTGGCTGACCTATTCAAAGACAACCAACAACATTCCCCTCTTGCAGCAAATTCTGCTGACCCTGCAGCACCTCCCGCTCACTGTGGACCATCTCAAGCAGGTACCTTAAGTCTCTACAACACTAGTGCTTCCTTTTTGCTTTAGCCTAATAGATAAAATACACGGACTCTGATGTGGTTGCATTCTTGGGCCTGTGCAGGAGAGTGGTAGAAAAAACAGAAATTTAGTATCAGAAGACTTGGTTTATGTACATTAATAGGTGTGTGGTTAGGGCAGTTCAGGTATTTGAGCCTCAGTTTTCTTGTCTATCGTTGGGAATGATTGTACCTATCTACATTGGTTGTTTTAAGGATTAAGATTGTGCCTACAAAGGTTTTGTAAATGGTAAAGTACTACAGTAGTGGTGGTCGCAGTTAGGGACTATTAAGAAGTTGTGGGCAGGGCACCCAGCTGGCTCAGTTGGTGGAGTGTGCGACTCTTGATCTTGGGATTGTGGGTTTGAGCCCCACGCTTGGGTGTAGAGACGGCTCAAAAATAAAGTCTCACAAAAAAGAAACTGTGCATGAATTTGTGCAGTTCTTAGCTCCGAGACGACTCATTTTCCTCCTTGTACTTAACCTTTCTCCCCATCTCTCATAGAACAACACAGCCAAACTGGTGAAGCAGCTGAGCAAGTCAAGTGAGGATGAAGGTAGGGGCCAGTCCTTCCTCATGACTGCCTCTTCGTTATTTTCATGTCTCACTCCCATCCTTGAACTGCCCTGTCACTCCTTCTTACTTCACTTTTACTTTCCTTTTTTAAAAATTGAGCCTCTCTAACCTGTCACCCTTTCCTGTTCTCAATTCCGAATGGGATTTGTCCATTTCTCTACTACTGAATGTAAGACAAGATCCCATACTTCAACAAGAAGCTGATTCTTAATATCTCTTGGTGTAAAAGGTATACACTTAATATTCTTTGGAGAAAAATAGTGTCATCCAAGAGAGTGTCCTCATCATTTCCTTTTGTTTTTCTAAATAAATACAGCATATTCTGGGACCCTCAGTGTGTGTTTTCCTAACATTAGACATATAGTTGTACCAATAAACACCTTCCTTTAGGACATAGGCAGAAAGAATCCTGACTGCTGGAGTAGATCATAGCTTTGGTAGCAACAGAGTTTTTCTTTTTCTTAAGACAAAGGGTATTGGAGCCCTTGGCAAGGGCCATACAGTTCTGGCTTAAAGACAGGGCCTGGCTCCAGAAAGTCACAGCCTTTTCTTTAGTGAAGAAAAGGGCTTATACCCAGGGCACAAACCACTAGTGAAGACACTGGCGTGCCACAGGTGAGCAGTATTCTAGCGGAGCTAATCCCCTGATCAGAATACAGGCTTACTCTTTTGTCTAAAGGGAATGGTGTGCTAGGTCCTTTTGGAAAGAGGCTTTGGCAGTTTGGTGTGGAAGGAGCATGTAGGCCTGGGTAAGCCTATCTGAAGTTCCTTTAGCTGTAGGAGAAAACACTGGGAATATTTACCAAGATAAAGGGTTTAATTCATAGTGTTTAAGTGAAAAACATTCTTTAGCTTTCTGTTCTTTTAGTTGTATTCATTCTCGGTTTTAGGTCCTTTTAGATACTGAGCAACTTCTGTATTTGTGACATTACAGAGTATCTTGAATAATAATTTGTAATGTAACACGTGTTACAGGATGTCCTGTTAAATCATTGCTCATCTCTTGTTTCTTTATTGTCGGGTATAGTGTTCCTTGTTTTCCAGTTAGCTCAATTGTGCTGCCACCTTTGAATATAGGTTTAATTGTTCTGTACTTCTTTGAATACTGAAATTTGTACATTCCTTATAGACCTTAAAGTCTCAATAGACTATAGTATCAATTGGTCCAAAAAGGTTTAGGATATCCCTGTATTGGGGATATTGGGGATGCACTGGAGTTTACGTTGCCTTAAGTATAGAAATTGGTAGTTGTGTATTTGAAAAGTTGTGGTTTAATGTTTTCAACAATCTCATTATTAAATGAGTCTATAAGTGGAAATGTTGGCAAGAGGATGGATGCCACAGATAAGAGATGTTATTTGCCAAGTACAAAAGGCAAGAGCTGTAAAGGTTTTTGTTCTTTTCTATATATTTGGAAACACATTTTATCCTTTATCTTTAAATTCTCTACCCATCTTTTTTCTCCAAATAAACAAAGCCTTCCCCATCCCTGAAGTGGTCTGCTTTAAGCTCTTCGCCTTTGCTACACTTAATTGTTTTTTTTTTAAGCCATTATCACTAGTAGTAGTCTAGGAAGAAAGGTGGCTTAGGAAATCTTCTGTAAAATGGATCTAAAAAAAAAAAAAGATGGATCTAAATCTGCCTCCTTGAAACTTGGTTTGCCTTTAGGACAACATAGAGTGATACTGTTCTTAGCTTTTCAGGTACTTGAACCTTGCCTGCCTTTTTCCTGATTTTAGTTCGGCACTGGCTTCATTCTGCAGCTTCCTAGCTTTCTGACTTTGATCTTTATGCTGCTGTCTGTCTGTGAAGGAGGAATAAGAATCTTCAAGTTATAACAGCCACATGAGATCTATGTAAAAAACTGATGTCAGTTTCTTTTAATTTATTAACACTGATGTGGTTTTTATAGTGTACTATGTATGTAATTAATGTCCCCCCCCCCCCCCCCGCTGGACTGGAATGGAAGACTGCTGTGTGATTCATTGTTCCGTTTTGAGGAGTTTGGTTTGTGAGCCTATGTCATGTTCTTAAAACTCTTGGTTACATTTTCTGTTACATAGATTTTCACAGTATATCTTTAAACATCTCTGTTTTCTGTTATTGGAAGAATAGTGTTTTTAGCTACTTAGGCATTTCCCCTTATACTCTCACCTGCAGAGCTCCGGAAATTGGCTTCAGTCCTTGTCAGTGACTGGATGGCTGTCATCCGCTCCCAGAGCAGTACCCAGCCTGCTGGTAAGCTCCTTAGTCTTTTATCCCTCGTATTTATTTCGTTCCCACTGGGACATGGCCTTCAAGTGTCTTTAAAGCCTGCTTCACCTCTGACAGTCTTTCTCTTTAAGTAAAATCCTTTTCTACTTTGTTTTTTCATAACAGAGAAAGATAAGAAAAAACGTAAAGAAGAGGGGAAGAGTCGAACCACCCCTCCTGAGCGACCCTTGACTGAGGTGAAGGCTGAGACCCGGGCTGAGGAGGCCCCAGAGAAGAAGAAAGAGAAGCCGAAGTCTCTCCGAACGACGGCACCCAGTCACGCCAAATTCCGTTCCACTGGTAGGGCTGTTGGCTGGTCTTGGGAGGGTCTGTGGGCAGATGTACACCTAGGACCTTGTAGTAGAATAGCTGATTTATGATAGGGCACACATACGGAAGAGGGAGGATTGGTGGGTGAAACTTGGGCCAGATGAAGATTTAGGGTTGGACCGGGGAGGAAGAGTTAAGAGAGTGGGAGTGAGTTCAACCCCAGCAGCATGTTTCTTCCCACAGGGCTAGAGCTGGAGACCCCATCTTTGGTGCCTGTGAAGAAGAATGCCAGTGCCGTGGTAGTTTCTGACAAGTACAATCTTAAACCCATCCCCCTCAAGCGTCAGAGGTATGGACCACCACCTGGGTTTCTGCATGGGTTAGGTCTGTGGACATGAGGGAGAAAGAAGGGGTGAGTCAGAGATGTTGATGGTTCCTCTTCTGACAGCACCACAGTTGCTCCAGGGGATGCTGCACCTCCTGCAGAGAAGAAATACAAGCCACTGAACACCACACCGAATGCCACCAAAGAGATCAAAGTGAAGATCATCCCACCACAGCGTGAGTCTAAAGTGGAGGAATGCACTTTGGGAGCCAACTCTTCATGGGAATGAATGTTGGGGGGTGGTAGGGGATGGATTTCTTGGTGTCTTAGTTAACTTTTGCACCTCTGGAGCTCCCCTTTCGTAGGATTACATAAAAGTAGCTATAGAGATGAGGTATGGAGGTGTGCTATTCAGTGACTGATTTAGGGGTACTCCCAGCTTTGGGATATTCTGTCCTGTCCACGGGGGCTGGCTTCTTCAGTTACCTGAGCTCCAATTCATACTCAGAGCCTCGAGTTGCCTGCCTTTAAAAGAAAGGGCACCTGGCTGGCTCAGTTGGAGGAGCATGCAACTCTTTTTATCCAGGTCGGGAGTTCAAGACCCACACTGTTTGTAGAGATTACTTAAAAACAAAAGAATAACAAGAATTCCTTGTGTGAATCCAGCATACGCTTCCTGGTCACCTTGAACTTACTATGTCCTCAGTTGGGGCAGGATCTCCACTGGCCCACTTCCTGCCCAGACTTTGTCTGTAGGAATAGGATTGTGAAAGAGGTCTGATGATTCCCTTTTATGCTTTTTCCTTTTATAGCAATGGAGGGCCTGGGCTTTCTGGATGCGCTCAATTCAGCCCCTGTTCCAGGCATCAAAATTAAGAAGAAGAAGAAGGTGCTGTCACCTACAGCTGCCAAGGTTTGAGCCCTGGGCTGTAGGTGTCACTTGACAGGGTGTCAAAAGTAAAGTAGAAGGAAGGGCTCAGCAGCTAGGAGTGGTTGGGGAGGACAACCACTGGGGTGGGGGTGGGTCGGCAGTATGAGAGGCAGAGTCTTCCTTTATAAGAACTCATGGGGGATCCTGTCTAGGACCTTGGACTAATTGCCTTACCTTAACCTTGGCTTTGATGTCCGCTCATTAACTTCTTTTTCTTTCACGATAGCCAAGCCCATTTGAAGGGAAAACGAGCACAGAACCAAGCACAGCCAAACCTTCTTCCCCAGAACCAGCACCTCTTTGTGAGGCTATGGACACAGACCGCCCAGGCACCCCAGTTCCCCCTGTTGAAGTCCCAGAGCTCATGGATACAGGTACGTCTAGAAATTGGTTCAAGTTTGGGGGTTTTCTAAAAGGAAGGACCTGGGTCTGAAACCTCTCCTGCTTACAGCCTCTTTGGAGCCAGGAGCACTGGATGCAAAGCCAGTAGAGAGTCCTGGAGATCCTAGCCAGCTGACCCGGAAAGGCAGGAAGAGGAAGACTGTGACGTGGCCTGAGGAGGGCAAACTGAGAGAATATTTCTATTTTGAACTGGATGAAACTGAACGAGGTTAGCGGTCAAGATTCTTGTGTAGAAAGTGGGTATAGAGAGTTTAAAAAGGACTGGGTTGTGTTTACTTTTTCTCTTTTTTCTCCTTGCCAATAGTAAATGTGAATAAGATCAAGGACTTTGGCGAGGCAGCTAAGCGAGAGATACTGTCAGACCGACATGCATTTGAGACGGCCCGGCGTCTGAGCCATGACAACATGGAGGAGAAGGTGCCCTGGGTATGCCCGCGGCCCCTGGTTCTGCCCTCACCCCTTGTCACCCCTGGAAGCAACAGCCAGGAGCGATATATCCAGGCTGAACGGGAGAAGGGAATCCTTCAGGAGCTCTTCCTGAACAAGGAAAGGTGAGCAAAACACGGTTCCCACCCTGGGCGGCATGAACCATGTTCGTGTTAAGTGCTTGGACCCCTGAGGGGAACATGCCCTGGGTAATTCAGATGCAGGTGGAGGCTAGGAGGGAATATGAGGGCTTGAATAAATAATTTGACTGTCATTCTTTTTTTTCCCATCACCTGTGGCATTCCTAATAGTCCTCATGAACCTGATCCTGAGCCCTATGAACCTGTCCCCCCGAAGCTCATCCCCCTAGATGAGGTGAGCACACGCTATGTGGTGATGGAGATTGTGACCGATTTTAATGTGTCTGTCAACATTTCATTTCCATTTCAAATGGAATGTCTCTTCATTCTTTCAAGTTAGTCCTGATTGTTCTCCTGTTCTTGCAGGAGTGTTCCATGGATGAGACCCCGTATATTGAGACCCTGGAGCCTGGAGGAGCTGGTGGCTCACCTGATGGGGCAGGTGGCTCCAAGTTGCCTCCTGTCCTGGCCAATCTCATGGGAAGCATGGGTGCTGGGAAGAGCCCCCAGGGTCCTGGAGGAGGAGGCATCAATGTGCAAGAGATCCTCACCTCCATCATGGTATGAGCCCGCCTTCCTCTTTCCCACTGTCTCTGGAATCTGCCTCTCTTTTTACCCCAGTACTCGTCTTCTCACTTACCTCCTCATCTGGCTCTTTTCTCTGCCTTGCATTTTATTGACCTTGCTCTTTAATCATCTTGCCTCACAGGGTAGCCCAAATAGTCATCCTTCAGAGGAACTGCTCAAGCAACCAGACTATTCAGACAAGATTAAGCAGATGCTCGGTAATCACCAGGGCCAGCCCTGGGGCCTGGGGGAGGAAGCCTACTGTGGAGTTGGGGGTGAGTGGGAAGCCAGGGGTATTGCCGCTGGGTGGGAGGGCAAGACTGGACAGAGCATTGCTCTGCCAAGTTGGTCTGAGAGGGCCAGAGAGGCACACCTAAGTAGGAAGTCATGCCTCTTCTAGAATCCTCTTGCTCTACTTTTTTTTTTTTTTTTTTTTAAATAGTGCCACATGGACTTTTAGGCCCTGGTCCAATAGCCAATGGTTTCCCACCAGGAGGCCCTGGGGGCCCCAAGGCCATGCAACACTTCCCCCCTGGGCCTGGGGGACCTATGCCAGGTAGGTGGTGAGAGGTTGGAATGGGTTTACCTGCTTAATTTTGGCCTGGTGATCGTGTAGGATTGACCCAAAGGTGGGAGGTGGTTTAGGCTGGGAGGGGCCGTCCCTGAGTGTAACAGGTAGCTGATAATGTCTCTCTTTCCCTCACAGGTCCTCACGGAGGCCCTGGTGGGCCAGTGGGTCCACGTCTCTTGGGTCCCCCACCCCCTCCACGAGGGGGTGATCCCTTCTGGGATGGCCCAGGTGACCCCATGCGGGGTGGCCCAATGCGGGGGGGTCCAGGACCAGGTCCTGGACCATACCACAGAGGCCGTGGTGGCCGAGGAGGAAATGAACCGCCGCCTCCTCCTCCCTTCCGGGGGGCCAGAGGAGGTCGCTCTGGAGGAGGACCCCCAAATGGACGAGGGGGCCCTGGTGGGGGCATGGTTGGAGGTGGTGGGCATCGTCCCCATGAAGGCCCTGGTGGGGGCATGAGCAGCAGCAGTGGACACCGCCCCCACGAAGGCCCTGGCAGTGGCATGGGTGGTGGGCACCGCCCCCATGAAGGCCCAGGCGGTAGCATGGGTGGAGGTGGGGGACATCGTCCCCATGAAGGCCCTGGTGGTGGCATGGGCAGTGGCAGTGGCCATCGCCCCCACGAAGGCCCTGGCAGTGGCATGGGTGGAGGCAGTGGACATCGCCCCCATGAAGGTCCTGGTGGAGGAATGGGTGCTGGAGGTGGACATCGCCCCCATGAAGGCCCTGGTGGGAGCATGGGTGGAAGTGGTGGACATCGCCCCCATGAAGGTCCTGGACATGGGGGGCCCCATGGCCACCGGCCTCATGATGTCCCTGGTCACCGAGGCCATGACCATCGAGGGCCACCACCTCATGAGCACCGTGGCCATGATGGCCCTGGCCACGGAGGAGGGGGCCACCGAGGGCACGATGGAGGCCACAGCCATGGAGGAGGTGAGAATCGTTCCTGCTCGGTACTGCATGGCTTTTGGTGTCCCCTGCAAGTTTTGGGGGAGCATCACTACCCTGGGTGTGCTAGGCCAGACATGAAATCACCCTGTTTTCAGTATGCCTGGCAGTTGCTACCCTTGGCCCTTTCCTCAAATCTGTAGGATTCCATGTCTCCCTGAAAGATAGTTTTCAGGATGCTATGGACGGGGTGGGGATGGTGTGAGAGGGTGGCATCGACCTCTTGGCCGTGTTCTAACGACTCCGCCATCATTCCCACAGACATGTCAAACCGCCCTGTTTGCCGACATTTCATGATGAAGGGCAACTGCCGCTACGAGAACAACTGTGCCTTCTACCACCCGGGGGTCAATGGGCCCCCCCCTGCCCTAGGGACCGCCTCCTCTGCCCCACCCACACACACCCCTGTGGACTGCAGCCTCGCTCCTTCCGCCCTGTTATGGCTTCTGTGAGGCCCACGTTCCCCTGTCCCCAGCTGAGGAGGAGCCGGCCCCCTCAGTTCCCACCTGCTTGGGTTGCTGGGGGTTTTCTGATCACTGGTGCGCATTGATGTACATACTTTCCTCCAGTCTGAGGAGGAGAGAGACTGGATACATTCTGTACCCTGGACTGCTGAAGAGAAGACCCAGTTGGCTTCATTTTTTTGAGATTTGCCCTATAACCCCAAGCCCCTTTCCAGTATTACCCTTTATGCCTGAGAACCTAAAGCTGGTTATCCTGGAGAACATCTCTACTCTCCTGTTGTGGGTCCTCCACATGCACACAGAACTGACACGGGATCAGCTGCACTTATGAAATCATCCCAGCCAAGTTCATTCTTCTCATGGGGTGGGGAGATGGTAAAAGGGGTATTAGATACCCCACTGCACTGAGAGGGCTCAATCAGGCTGGATTTGAGTTCTGGAATACATCATCCCCACTTCTGCCCTGGCACAGGCTTTCCATTGAGTCCCTTCTCAAGTACAACTTCGCAACCTTCTGTGAACACCCAGGTCTGCATCATGGGTCTGCTAGGTTCAGTGATGGTCAGTTCACGTCCGCATCCAGTGGAAGTCGTAGCTGGCACGGGTGAGGCTGGGGGTGGTGGCCCGCCCTTGCCTGCAGCTCATTCTGGAAACTTTGTAAAAACACTTCAGTGAGACCAGCTTTCCATCAACTTGCCCGCATTCTGGGCCTGACAGTCACACTACACGCACTGCCTTCAGGAGTTGGCGCGCTCTGCCCCCAGCTGGAACCTCGTTGGTGCGAGGCCTCCAGCTCCCTTGCCCTGTCAGCCACCTCCGGGTCCCACCAGGTGCCTTCCTGGGTGGGTGCCACAAGCTGACGTGCCCTTCCCCAGCCCTCTCCTTCCCAGGTCTCGGCATCAGTTTGTTTTCTATGAAAACAGTGGATTGGTTGGCTTTTGTGCAGGGTCTTGGGTTAGAGCCACGATGGATTTGAGGGATGAGTATTTTTTTTCTTTTGGTTTTGTATATTTTGTACATTAAATAAACAGTGGAAAGAGAAGCAGCTTATTTAACCCCTAGTGTGTTTGGGCTCTTTGTTTAAAAAAACAAAAACAAAAACCCAGCCATTGTCTGCTGCCTTAAGTACATTAGTACAACCCTCAGTGGAATCCGTTATTCAGTCCCTTTGAGGAGCTAACATTTGTTCTGCTGTGAGGTCAGTGTGGGTATTAAGTGAAATATTGGTGAAGGAATACTTCGAACATAAAAGACCACAGGTACAGAGTAAATCCCATGGGTCAACATTCTTTGAGCAAGCCTTGGGACCTAGGGAAACAGCTTTTCACAGATCACTGGAGCTGCCGATGGTGTGGGTGGACATTCGTTCCACCTCCAGTTGAACCCACCATCCCTGTGGAGTTGCCTAGGACAGGAATTTAAGTGACGGTGGGTGGAAGGAGCATGGAGAGTGGAAGGAGGAAAACTCCCCAGAGCAGTTTCTGGGGGAAGAAAAAAACTGGTGGTTCCTTTTAAGAGCAGTTTCAGTGGACAAAGAAGAACAGAACAGCGTAGGCTGCTCTTGCCCCGGAAAGTGGCTCTGTGGAGGAGACCTCACTAGGCCTACTGCCTGATGGTGTTGGGTTCGTAAGGACAGGTGTTAGTTGTGTTGATGGAGTAAGGTCTGAGAGACAGGTTTTGGAGATCAGAACATGGACAGGATTAACTTCAAATAGGAATTTCTGCTATTCTTGAAACTAGAAATTAGAAGGATAGTGCATTTTGGGGAGGAAGGTGGGGGGCTATGGGGGCATGGGTTAAGAGGAGTGGTCTTCAGGGGCGTCTGGCTGGCCCAGTCAGTAAAGCATGTGACTCGATCTCTAGGTCGAAGTTTTGAGCCCCACGTTGGGTATAGAGATTAAAAAAACAAAACACTACAAACAGCTCATTTTGGGGCACTTGGCAGGCTCAGTAGTGTATGTGAGACTCTGGATCTTGGGGTCACGAGTTGGAGCCCCATGTTGGGCATGGAGATTACTTAAAATAGAACACGTTTCTCGGCTGCTGTTTCCAGGATTGGCCACAGGAGGGCAATAACCAAAATTTCACAGGCCTCCTTTACATTCAGCAAGGCCAATGGAGCTATCTTTATCTTCCCTTTGCCCGGCCCGCCCAGACTATGCTCAGTCCTATAGCGGCTCTGTGCACTCAGCACCTGAGCAGAGCACCTAACGTAAGGGCCAAACTAAGAGGTAAAATATGAAGCAGTGCTGCCTGGCTGGCTCTGTTAGGGGAAGGTGCAACTCTGGAGCTTGGGGTTGTGAGCGGGAGCCCCACGATGGGGGTAGAGATTAAGTTTTTTTTTTTTTTTTTAAATAGGCAGTACCCATCTCAAGTGGAAAAAGTGAACAAACATGTCACGACCTAGTGGGTCATTCTCTGACTTGTGTTTCTATCTCTGGCATCAGGCCACAAGAACCTTTAAAGAGAACTCAAAGTTTTTTCTATTTTAATTCAAAAATGAGTTCAGCCATTTTGCTTTCAAATTCTCCATGAAAATCCAAAGTAACCTGTTAAAAGAGTTTTTTTTGTTTTTGGACAAGGCTGATCATCTACATTTCAGCCACTGACCCATTTCCACACCTTCAACAAGTCCCCACAGGCACTTCTCTCCGTTGCAGCTGGTCTGTTCTTTCGGCTTCCATCCCCCCCCCCCCCCCAAAATCCCCTTCCGCTGTAAACATTCTCTGTCAATCCCTCCCCAGGCACACCAGTTCCATCTCCAATTCTGGATAATCATTGTTCTAATTCTCCCATTCCTACTCTTGGGCAGTAAACCTAATGTTGCAAAAACACGAAATCCTACCATCTTGGCTCAGTACAAATTGCTAGCACCAACTCAACACTTAGTGCTGCTCTTCTGGCACCAAAACTCCTGAGTGAGCCCCATTCAATGTGAGCACCCCTTCCCCTTCACCTGAAAATATCGGAGTCTACATTTTCTTAGAGGAAGAAGGGTAGCTCTTTTCCAAGGCTCAACCCTTCTCTCAGTATCTCCTGTGTCCTCCACCCAGCAACCAGAACAATTTTTGTAAAAATGAAAACAGATCATTTCTCACCACTGTGCAGATGCCAGTGGCCTCCCATTGCTCCTCAAATTGTGTCCCACCCCCATCAAGGCTTACAAGCCTGGAGTGTCCTGGCCCCCCTGCTTAAGTTCAAGCCACATATCTTGCCTATGTCAAGCTCCTCCCAGCTTCAGGGCCTCTGCACATTCCCCAGGGCTCTTCCTTCCCACTCACCTAGTTCCTTCACCACCTTCAGGCCTTGGCTTTAACGTTACTTCCTGAGATGTCTTCCTTATTCACGTGATTTAAAGATGACCCCCTACTTTCCTAGCACCATGTTTCCTTTGACATGCTCTAAAGGCACCAGAGTTCCTATCTTTGCACTAACAGACTCCCAGGTGACGCTCATGCTGCTGGCCTGGGACACTGTGAAAACCACTACCCTAGAGCAGCTAGTTCAAGTGTCTCCGTTGTTGCATTTAGCACTGGCCACACAACGGCAATTTCAGACACTCCCAGGCCTCGTTTGAGTGCTATATGGCCACAGGGCTCTCTCCTGGTTTTCGCTTTTCCAATTGTAGTACGACACTGTTCCCTAAAACCCCCCTGTGTGTTCCTAAAACAGTGCTATCCTGGTTCTCATGCCCCTCCAGGACTCATGCTTTGGTCACCTTGTCCACATTTTACACAAAGAGTGAAGAGGTCCAGGATACTGGAGTCAGATAAACAAGGGCCATCATAAAAGCAAAAAAACAAACAAAAAAACCCCAAGAGCCATCATATCAGCAACAACCCTCTCTGTTGAGGGTGGGTCACTGTGGGCAGGTCCCTGTCCTCTGAGTCTTCATTTCATTAGGAAGGTGTGCAGAAGACTCTGCTTTTCAAAAACATTTCTATGGTACTTATTATGTACATTAGTGCATGACTTATAGAAAACAAAAGTTGCTTATGAATAAGAATATTTAATTCTGTTAACAAAATCCCATTTTCCAGGCTTTGGGTTATCCATATATACTGTATCATGTAAACTGTATGTTTTTAAAAGATTTATTTATTTGAGGCAGAGAGGAAGAGCGTGCACTTGTGTGTGCGCACACAAGCAGGAGGATGGGCAGAGGGAGAGAGAGAATCCCAAGCTGACTCTGTGCTGAGCGGGGAGCCCAACGCGGGGCTCGATCTCACAACCCTAAGATCACAACCTGAGCCAAAATCAAGAGTTGGACATTCAACTGACTAAGCCATCCAGGCACACCTTTTTTGTTCTTCTTGCATTTAATTTCTTTCTTTTTTTTTTTTTGCTTTTTTTGTTTTGTTTTTGCATTTAATTTCTATGCTGCCTTTTTTTTTTTTGAAGGAGGAGGAGCCTTTGGCCCATATTTAAGTGCATTATTAATAATTCCATTATTAAGTATGTATATTGAAGGAAAAAGTGCAATTTGTGTCCATGGACAGGAGCTATTTTGGAGCATCTGAAGTACTTGCAGTGAAATTAGTGATCAAAAACTTGAAATGCAAAATTTTGGCATTCATTTTATAAATAACAGTCCTACATATTTTACGTATCATCTCCTCTAGACTAGTGAACTGAAAATTTTAAGTGTAATGTGTAACGTGAAACACACGTAACAAAAGCAAAAATTTAAAGCACTTTACAAAATAATTACGTATCTAATCCCTTAATAACCCTATGAGGTAGGTATTTTTTATCATCTTCATTTCACAGATGAGAAAAGAGGTACCAAGAGGTGAAGTATCCTGTCCAGTATCATGCCATTAGTAAGTGGACTTGAACCCTGGCTCCCACTGTTCTGTGACAGATTTACTTCACAGAAGTGTGGAAATTACTTTACAAGAAACATCTTACTCAGGTGCTTGGTTCAAGACCCTGATTTTTTTCCCCTCAAATTCCATAAGAGGGATGGTTCCTCTCTAATTTGAGGTGTTTCCTAACAATGATATCTCCACACCAAACCTGCACTTTCAGTATAAAATCTGTCCTTCACGCCCATTATTTATTCACATGGTCAAAAAATAGTTCACCAAAAATAGATGTCCATGCTAAGTCTTAACCAAAGCTGGACACATCAGATCATTCTCTTCTGGAATTCTCCCCAATTCCCATACCTCTCTCCTGTCCTTTCCTCCCCATCCCTCCCATAGCCCACTTAAGCATTAGCTACCTCACTTGCAGCAAGTCATGGGCTCCACTTCACATGCTTCTAACAGTCACACCACCACCTAAACTCACCAACCACTCGCCACTGGTTATTTTCCAAAGCTGCCTCTCCAAACTAACTCTAGCAAGAAAAATGGCCACACCAGCCATGCTTTCTCATTAACTCCCAAAATAGTTTTTTCTTCTTTCCAGGCCTTCGGTCTGCTCTTTTCCCAGATTCCAAAAATAGCTCCCTATTCTCTCATTATTCAAATTCCTCTTCTTTTTTAAAAGGCCCACCCTGAAGTGATCCTGTCAGTCAAATAATCAAGTTCTGGATAATCTTTCCCTTCTATGAGCATATGGCAACTTACAGAATCTAGAGTACCACACATTTGACAACTAACTAAATCACCTTTACGCTCAAGTCTCATTTTCTAAGTCTTCTGTAGCTAGACTATTGATGGATGTAGACCTTGTCTTTTCCTTTTTGTATACCCCACAATGCTGTACACAATGGTTGACTCAGAAACTTTTGAGAGGATCGGTACTCTGCCACAGGGCAGAGCTTGGACAGTGAGAGGCCCAGGAGTCCCAGATGGAGGGGATGAACCTTTTCCTTACTGCCTGAAGGGTTGGAGGAAGGGAGGGAGGCCCCTCAAACAGCAAGCACCATCTAAAATGCATTAAGATTGCAAGTTAGAGCCATCGGTATTAGTGGGGAAGAGTGGATACCGAACGCTGCTAGCAAACAGACAAAAAGCAAATAAAAACGGAGAACAGTCCCAATTCCCACGAAATCTCCAAACAGCTAAGCGGCAACAACTCCTTTATTTCTTCCCCTTGTAAAGGGAGATTCAAGTTGAGTGGCAATTCTTTCCTGCCCCCAAGTCCCCAACTAGGCAAGTGACTGCAGGCACCAAACCCTGGGCTGAGTAATAACACAGGCCTCAGAACCTGCCTCCAGCACTGCACTGCAACGGCTGTTTGTGTCGGTAAGTCAAGATTAAATCCACCAGAAACGAGCAGCACCACTCAGAGACCAGGAGACCAGCTGGGCCTGAAGCTTTCAGGTGGACCAGAGGCAGGGTTCTTAATGATAAAAGCGTCTCGAGACAACTGGCCACTTAAGCTTGGCTGGATGGAGCCTACACAGTGAAGGTCACCTCTGTATACGGAGGGACGTCAACGATAAGGCCAGCTTAGTTATCTGAAGAAAACTGAAACAAGACCGGTCTTTCAGAGAAAAGGAACCGATCAAAGTGGTACCCTGGTCACATCAAGATCATGCTCCGCCTTCCTGTGCCTAAGTAGCTGCTGGGTCAGCTGCAGACCAGAGGAAGGTGTCCAAGCGGAGAAAGGGAGACAACAGGGGACTTGTAGGCCACGCAAGCTTGTTGTTCAGGAGACTCCCAGAAGGAAAACTCACTCTCGGGGTCTGTTGACCATGACTTCGCCCAGGGCCTCCAACACTTCCCGTTTATAGTCCTCGAAGTCACCATCGATCTGGCTAACACTCTGCTCCTCCACCACCCACAGCTGGCAGTTGGTTTCTGTGATGAGTCGGGCATCGTGGCTGACGACAATCACAGCTTTGAAAAAAGATGAGAGAATGGAGGGCAGGGAGGGAGGCGGCAGAGGGGAATCAGAACCTGAAAGAAGGGAGCTCTGGCGAAGGGACACTACAGCCTGGTCCCCAAGGAAAGGAAGAGGGTGCAACCTGAGCCAACTTACCGCCCTTGTATTCATTGATGGCTTCCCCGAGAGCATCAATAGACTCGATGTCCAAGTTATTGGTGGGTTCGTCCTACGGAGGAGACATTCCGTGACCAAGCATTACAATTCCTTTCATTACTGTCACATTTAGCCCCCCCCCCGCAGTCCACCTCACTCACCAAGATGAGGACATCAGGCTCCCGACAAGCCAGCTCAGCAAACACAACTCGGGCTTTCTGCCCACCTGTAGCAAAGGAAAGAGGAGGGCCATCACACTTCACTGCCTTATGTTTCTGAAGATAAGCTGAATGTGTGTATGCAGAGATTCCCCAAGTCGTAGCCCCTCTTCTCTTCTGACTCGAAGTATAGTCTGGAAGTGTGAAAATTAAGGAGGACGACACCTTCCCTAGCCCCCTACAGTGGTACCAGAGAGTTTGCAGATCTGGATGGTGTGGGCGTGACTCTCAAGGCCAAAGCGGCCCAGGCACTTCCGGGCATCCTGGTAGGGCAGGTTGAAGCCCCGCTGCAGATACTCAGTGGGCGTCTCCTCCATGCGCAGCTGCTCTGCATACTGCTGGTTGAAGAAGCCAATTTTCTGCCCAAGAGAGGGAGGTGGTCTGTGAAAATCATACTTCCTCTCTCAGACTCTTTATTCCTTAATTTCCAAAGCCAACTTACCAGCCGGTGGTTCTTTCTCATTTCTCCACGAGTCTGCAAGGAAAAAGTATGTGGGAAGATAAGGAAAAGGGGAGAGGTGCTGCCGCTCCATATCCCAACTTTTCTGAAGGGGAGACAGATACCGGAATCGGTAGTCCATGCAGGAAAGGGAACCCGGATGTTCTCCCTAATGTGACAATGGCACACCCGAGAAAGGAGAAGAGCACAGAGCCAAAGGGCGGTGAAAGGAAAATAAAGAGGGGAGACAAAAAGCACAGATTCAGAACCAGGAGGGGACTGACCACAACCAAAGAACACCCCCTTCCCACCCAGGAAGACCCACCAATGGCATCTTTTTCAGCCTCAGATAGGGGTTAAGAGACAGTTTGTGAGAGGATCTAAAAACACCGTGTGGTGTGTGAAGAAAAGGGCCCTTCTCAACACTTTCCTGGAGGGAGTAAAGAGGGCTACAACCACTCTAAAGCACAGTATGGCAGTGTGTTGTAAAAGTCCTAAAAGCAATTCTAAGGAGGATATCCTAAAAAAACACTACATTCATGAACGCATACGGTAAGAATATTTACTATACAACTGACCTTCAGTGAAAAAACAGAAATGATCGAAGTGACTGACAACAAATAAATCATAGTGGACCCACAAAAGACACAGATAACTACTGGCATGGAAAAATGCTTAATGTACATTACCTGAAAGAACTAGCTGTAAAACAATTCATCTGAGAGCCCATTTTTGTTAAAAAAAAATTATATGCACATTTGCAGAGAAAAAAAGAAAAAGCAATCCATCAAAATTAATACCAGTGATCTCTAGAGTTTTCTCTGACTTAATGCAATTTCTAAGCATTCTATAATGGACTTGCATTTCTCGTATAACCAAAACACACGTGGGGGAGGGGTACCCCCAGTCCAGTTCCTCTTCTCCTGGCTCTCCCCTCCGACGCTGATCTACAGTGTTCTCCTCTATAGCACCTCTCAGGACAATGAGTCCTCGATGGTGAGTTCCGTATTAAAATCTCCAGCACAGAAGGGGGCTCCCTGCTTCTAGCATCTGGTGAACAGCGCCTTTTCACACTTGTCCCGCTCTCCTGTCCTGGCTCCAGGACTTACTGGTGTCAGCTTGCCCGTCAGCAGCAGGAGCAGGGTGCTCTTCCCCACGCCGTTAGGGCCCACGATGCAGACTGCAAGGAGGAAGACAGGTAGTTAAAGAGGTCCCCAGAAACTGTCCCTGCAGTCCAGCTCCCCATCCCTAAGCACTCGACACCAACTCACTCCTTGAGTCCATGTCAATGCCAAAATCCAGATTCTTGAAGAGTGGTTTCTGCCCCTCATAACCAAACGTCACACCTGAGAACCAGGAAAAGAAGTGATTCACTTTCTGTTCAGGGTCCCCCTGAAGGTCCTGTCCTGGCCTTGAAGAGGAATGGATCCCATGCTGGGTGGAGGACGTGGGGTGCACATGCTTGAGCCCTGTGCTGCCGGACTCTGCAGCCGCTCACCGTGCAGACCCAGCACAGGAGGGCTGAGCGGCGGGGGGTTAGGGAAAGTGAAGCGCACAGTGTAGTCCTTGGGGCGCTTCAGGAGCTCCGGAGCCTCTTGTGATTCCTCATCCTGGTTTTTCCTCCGGCATTTCTGCTGCTTTCGAGTCAGGGCTTCCTTTGTTTGCTTTTCCTGGAAAGGAAGGTGAAAAGGAGAAATCCGCACCCTTCACAGCAGTCCCTGAAATGAAGGGTGGTGTCCCAGAGGCCCCCCTTTCTCCGTACTGAGAGAAGAGCCCCCCCCAGGCCAGGAAGATCCCCAGGTGCTCACCGCCTGCTTGGTGGACTTGCCACCTGCCTTTAGCTCCTTCAGCTTTTTCTCCTGCTTCTCATACTGCTTCAGCAGTTCTTTCTGCTTCTGCTGATACATCTTCTTGAAGGTCACTACGGCAGAAAAGGAGGATGAGCATCAACCATTGTCTTTCTCCCGAGCAGAGGGACAACCGGGACCAGTAAGGACAGAGGGGGGCATCACTGTCTAGACTCTGAAGACTTAGCTTATCACTACATCCCTATGCGGCCTTCCTCTGAGGCCCTTTCTTGAGGCCTCATCTCTTTCCTCCTCCTACAAATGATCCTACTTACTGTAATTGCCCCGATAGTAATGGAGCCGCTGGGCATCAAGATGGATAATATCGGTGCAGACATCATCCAGGAAGCCCTGGTCATGGGAGACGATGAGCAATGTCTTCCGCCAGCCCTGGAGGTAGCTGGGTTTTGGAAAAGAGTGTGGACATGTCACAATGGTCAGGTTAGGGTTAAGTCAGGGGAAGTAGACAGACAACGAAAAAAGGGAGGAAAAGAGGAAGTGCTAGACTGTAAGGACAGAGTGTGAACAGCTAGAGGAGACAAGGACAGAATGGGAACCAATGATACAAAGACTGTAATCGAGGGTGACGCACTTATTGAGCCAGATGACAGCATTGAGGTCCAGGTGGTTAGTGGGCTCATCCAACATCAGCAGTGTGGGCTCCATGAACAGCGCCCTAGAGGGTGGGGTGGCAGAATGTAGGATCGGGGTAGGAAGGTCTTTGCTCAGAAAATCCCACAGAACACTCCTTCCCCATCTCTCCTCAGAGAAGCTCCTGTGCAGGAGATGTCATTGAAAATGTACTACCAGGTAGGGAGGAAAGATCTTGAGTCTGATAATGCAGACGATATGGGAGGCAGTAGAAAGCCTTAAAACTCCCTCCTGGCCTTAGAATGGGAAGAAGGGAAAGCCCCCCAGCAAATGGAGGCTGGAAGGGGGAGGGTGGTGATGTGGGTGGCCCACCTGGCCAGGGAGACACGCATGCGCCAACCCCCCGAGAACTTCTGTGTGGGCCGATTCTGCATTTCAGGGTCGAAGCCCAGACCAGCCAGGATCCGCCGGGCTTTGGCCTCTGCAGCTGCTGCCCCGGTCGCCCGCAATTCCTCATACACCTGGAGGAGGGAGAAGAGGACACATGTCTGAAGGTGCCAGAAACCCCCAAGACTTAGCCCATGTCCCCTGCGCCATCTCCTCTACCTTCTCTAGCCTCTCAGCAGCTGTGTCATCTCCCTGCTCCAGCTGCCCCTGGAGCCGTCGCTCCTCTTCCAGCAGCTTCAGTCGCTTGGTGTCGGCTCGAAGAACAGCCTGCACGGCTGGCGTCTCATCTGCTACCACCTCTGGGGGGCAAGGGGAGAAGAGACAGGTCACCCAGAGAGCCAAGACTCCCATTCCTTCTTTCCTTCCGCTCTATTTCTGGTTTGCCTGACCTTGCCCAACACTTTGTACTTGTTCCAAATAAAATATTCTCTAGTCTCTCCTCTCCTTAGCATCCATCTCCCTGTCCCCAATCTCCCCCAGAACGCTTGCCCCACCATAACCACAATTTCTTCTATTCTTGGTTGACTCTTCTCCCCCAACTGCCCACCCCTCAGACCCGCTTCACCTCCCCCGCAAGCCCCTGTCCCACCACTGGCCTCACCCTGCTCACACAGCAGCACGTCGATGTTGGGAGGGATGCTCAAGGCCCGGTTGGCGATATGCTTGAGGAGAGTGGTCTTGCCCTTGCTGGGGAATGAGAACTACTGGGACCAAGCCACCCCTGAAAAATTTCTTATTTTCCTTCCAGCCCCTTCCCCTGTACAGCTCCAGCCCCTCTCCTCACCCATTGGGCCCCACTAGCCCGTAGCGGCGGCCAGCTACGATGTACAGGTCTGCGTTGACAAATAACTCCTTGCCGTGGGCCGAGATACTGAACTTTTCCAGCTGTTGTCATCAGGGAAACAGTGGCAGAGGGAAGGAGTAAGTATATGAGAGCCCCCCTCTCACACAGCAGCTGCAACTTTCTCCCTGCTCAGAAGCCTCTGACAGACAGCTCCAGCACGGCCCTCTCCTCACCACGCTGGTCTCCTTCCTGTCCACTGCTTTAGACAGCAGTCTCCCAGATTCTTTTTTTTTTTTAGATTTTATTTATTTATTTGAGAGAGAGAATGAGACAGAGAGAGAGAGCATGAGATGGGGGAGGGTCAGAGGGAGAAGCAGACTCCCTGCCGAGCAGGGAGCCCGATGCGGGACTCGATCCCGGGACTCCAGGATCATGACCTGAGCCGAAGGCAGTCGCTTAACCAACTGAGCCACCCAGGCGCCCAGTCTCCCAGATTCTAAGCCAGTCTAGCCCATCCCACCCTACTTAGCCCCCAAGGGCGGACCCCTCTACTTCTGTTGATTTTCTTATTTTCTCGCTGAAGGTGGCAGAACTCAAGGTATGGAACACACCTCCCAGCTTTCTTCCAGTGGACTAAGCCACTCATACCTTACTTCCTCGGCTGCCATGGCCACTCAGGGAAAGGTGGCACTTCCCTGAGCAAAATGGTTGGGCGGGAGCCCCCTCAGACCTTACCTTAATGTCAGATGCATTTTCTAACATGGCTTGGCGGGAGGACATCTCTGCTTGGGACACGGAGAAATCGTTTTCAGCAGCATTGGCTGCTTTTAATGAAGCCACCTGGCGCTCGTACTCCATCTGAGAAGGAAGGAAAATCATTTATGAGGCCACTGTCTGCCAGTTATCCGTCACAACACAGCCACATGTCATCAGCCACCAAAAAAAAAAAAGCTAACAGGATACACTTCTTTCCTTACTCCAACTGTTTTTCTTGCAGTAACCCCCGAAGCTCTCTTTTCTTGCCCTCTCAATTCAGAGATCCCCTATTTGAAAACATATGTTTTTAAAGATTTTAAGTAATCTCTATGCCCAAGGCGGGGCTTGAAGTTACAACCCCAAGATCAAGAGTCGCATGCTCTAACGACTGAGCCAGCCAGGTGCACTACCCACCCCCACTGAAATATTAAAAAAACCAAATGCTCCTAACTTCGACCAAGGTCTTACCTGTTTCTTCAGCTTTTTCTTCTCCTTTTTGCTAAGGTGAGCATAAGGATCATCAGCCTTAGACTCCCCTTCCTCTTCTTCCTCTTCTTCCTCTGAACCCTGTGAGAACCAGGGGGTGATAAAAAAACAAGAGACTCCTTCTAGAACTCAGATTTCATGTCATTCACCCAGTCCCACAGCTTGTTCCTTCTCCACCCCGAGTTCTGAAATATCTTGCTGGGTGCTCTCACTCTCATACACACCCCCGGGCTCCCTCGAGTCCTTCAGCCACTTCTGCCACCAGGAATTATATAAGACAAATGGTATGAACATGCATGTATAAAATATTAACAATTCTACATACCTACAAGTTTAACTACCCATACCACTGGGAGGGAGGGGAATAAATGAAACAGGTTCCTTTCTTCATGTATCAAATGAATTTCTGTGGCTTACATGCTAACATGCAAAGAAAAGGTCCAGGAACCCTAACATACAGCACTGAGTGATCTACGTGAATCCAGAAAGTGCTAGAGGTGCAGGGACCTCAGAAATCACTAGATCACACAGACAACTGAGCCCCCTGAGGTGCAAAGGTCACACAGCTGGTGAATGGCAGAGCCAGAACCCAGATCATCTGAGGCTAACACCAGGGTCCTTTCCTCTCTGAATCAAGAGCTGAATGGGGCATGGGCCAAAGCTTACCTGATGCCTATTTTTATATGGCCCACAAGCTAAGAATGGTTTTACATTTTCAAAGAGTCGTTTTTAAAAAAAGAATATGCATCAGAGATGGTATGTGGTCCACAAAGCCAGAAATATTTACTATGTAGCCCTTTACAGATGCTTGTCAACTCCCGTAGTAGTAAAAACACCCCCAGGTTCTCCTCCCCTCCCCAAAACAAGGGCCACAGAGTGATAGTCCCTCAGCCCATCTTTTCCCAACACCAAAATATACACCTGCTCTGCTTTCTTGGCCTTCTCCTTCCCTTGTTTGGGTGGCTCCTTTTCTTTTGTTATTTCTTCTTCTTCATCCTCCTCCTCTTCATTGTCCAGAGCAGCAAATTTATTGTGAGGCTAACAGGGAAGACAGCAGGTCTGATGAAATGTTCTAATTCCTGAGAGCCAGCAGGGGACCCTCCTCCTGCCAATACTCCCTCACCTTGGCCTTCCCCTTTGACTTCTCTTCCTTTCCCTTTCTGCCCTTCAGCCCAGGCTGTTGTTCCTCAGATACAGCCTAGAGAACACACACAGACAGAAAATTAATTTACTACCTTGTTGTTTACTAAGTATTTTTTTTTTTTAAAGATTTTATTTATTTATTTGACAGAGAGAGAGAGAGAGCACAAGTAGGCAGAGAGGCAGGCAGAATGAGAGGGAGAAGCAGGCTCCCCGCTGAGCAGGGAGCCTGACATGGCGCTCGATCCCAGGACCCCGGGATCATGACCCGAGCTGAAGGCAGCCACTTAACTGACTGAGCCACCCAGGCGCCCCTTTACTAAGCATTTCTAAGGAATCTAGAACTGGGAATTAACTGTACCAAGTGCTGCTGAAGACAAAACGAGATCTAGGAAAACCCTAGCTTCCGGCTTGAGATGAAACAGTGAAGAGCTAATTAGATGATGTTAGCAAAGCTAAGGGACCGTGAAATCAGGAAAACAAGCAATGTGGGTGGGGTGGCACTAGCACTGGAGGGCTTCGAGAGGGCAAATCTTGAGAGGAGATAATGGATGTTGAGCTTGGAAAAGGCATTCGAAGGAAAAGGGAAGACACAGCATAAAGAACAAAGAAAGGCTTCAGGGTGTCTGGCTGGCTCAGTTGGTAGAGCATGTGATTCTTGACTTTGGGGTTTGGGATGTAATTGGATATAAAAATTACTTAAAACAAACAAACAAAAACCTCCAAAAAATGCTTCAAAAGACATAGAAATGAATGCTGAGGTATGAACAGGCTGATCTAAAACACACACATGGAAGAATCCCAAGTAACCCTGCAGAAGGGTCCAAGTGGAAGAGCAAAGACTTGAGGTCCTTTGTTTCAGATTTTGAGTCTGAAGGCCACAGAATCATTGCAGACTTCTGAGTGATGAGAATAGATATTAAAAAGCTAATCTGATAGTCTCAGGAAGACAAACCTAGAAGAACTTGTTAGTTAGTTTGTACGTATGTATGAATTAATTAATTAGCAGGGTTCATGCCCAGTATGGAGCCCAAAGCAGGGCTTAAACTCGCAGGGCTTGAACCCACGACCCTGAGACCAAGACCTGAGCTGAGATCAAGAGCTGGATGCTTACCCAACTGAACCACCCAGACGCCCCTACAAGAACTGGTTTAAAAGCAGGAAAAGGGGGGCCTGGCTGGCTCAGTCAGTGGAACATCTGACTCTTGATCTCAGGGTTGTGAGTTCAAGCCCCACTTGGGTGTAGAGATTACTTAAAAATAAATCTTAAAAAAAAATTAAAATTTAAATAAATAAACGCAGGGAAAAAAGCAAAGCAATTACCACACCACAGCCAGAAGGCGCTACGTGGGGGTGGGAGTGACCAGCAGAGCTGCCACTTTCACCTTATTGATCCGATTCTTCTCCAGCTTGGCAGGCTTAGGAGGATGTTTTTCTTCTTCCTCTTCACCCTCACTCTGATCCTGAATCAGGGCTGCAAAAACATTACCAGCCTAGAGAATGAAAGGGCCAGAGAAGTCAGTGGGATGGTCAAGGCTGCCCCCTTGGGGTCCCTGTTTACAACACATATGGCTTACCTTAGTTTTCTTCCCTCCTCGGGGTACGGGGGCAGGGACTGAAATGATAAGGGGAGACGATGAGGTAGGAAATGATTATAATGTCTGGTTCTTCAGTCTAATCCAACTCAAAGAACAAGGAATGAGGCACTTTACTATTCATGATTCAGGGATTCTGGGAACCCATTTCCCCTCAGGTCATTTATTTACCCTCATCCTCCTCATCACTGGCTGGCACAGAGAGCTTCTTAAGACGCTCCATGAGCTCTTTCTCTTCTCCATCATCATCCACATCCTTCTTTCGCCGGCCTTTTCGGGTGTCTCGTTTCTTTTTTTGCTGCTGAAAGGAAAACAGAGTAAGACAATGAAGCCCAGTCCCCTGCTGCATCTCTGCCCAAGAGAGTTCCCCATGAGCTCAGGGAACCAACGTGGGCTAGGCAGGGGCTGGTGGATGGACCCCCTAACACTTGAACCTGCTGTTGCTGTTGCTCCTTCTCCTTGAGCACTTTCTCTTCTTCCCCAGCCTGTTTGTCTTCTACAGCTAGCTCCTCAAAGAACTGCAAAGGAATTAAGATACAGGTAAATGTGTCTCTGAGACCAACCAAGCCCTTCTCTGCCAACACAGGCCCACTGACCCTCCAGTCCATTCTCACCTTCCCTCCTCTCTTGACAAGATCTTTCCTCCTCCCTTGAACCCCCCACCTCCTTCACATGGCCATATTTTTTTTTTTTTTTTAAGATTTTATTTATTTGAGAGAGCAAAAGTGAGAGAGATCACAGAGGGAGAGGGAGAAGCAGACTCGCCGCTGAGCAGGGAGCCCGATGCAGAACTCGATCCCAGGACCCTGAGATCATGACCTGAGCTGAAGGCAGATGCTTAACCAACTGAGCCACCCAGGTATCCCGCATGGTCATATTTTGATTGGAAACACCCATGGTCGTTTCTCACCCACAACCCTCATTTCCTCACCGTTTTTTTGGTCTTTTTGTCCTTCTTCCCCTTCTTCACCACTTTGTCTAGAAGGTTAAGCAGACATTGTGAATGCTTATCTACAAATTCCAAAGCAGCATGACCTTCCCTGCAAAGCTCTCAGTGGCTCCACCCTATTTTACTATTTTCTATCATTCCCTAGGCATCTGCACTGTCCCACAAAAGACAATGGTGCCTTGGTGGCAGTGGAAGGGAGAAGGAGAATTCATACGGTAAAGACAGAGGTGGGAAGTAAGCAGCCACAATATTCAGAGATGACTCCTATGTTTTTTGTTTTTTAAAGATTTTATTTATTTTATTATTTTATTTATTTTTAAGTAATCTCTATACCCACCATGGGGCTCAAGCCCACAACCCCGAGATCAAGAGTCCTACACTCCACCGACCAGGTGCCCCAATGACTCCTATATTTTTAGCTTGGCAAAATTAGTTGCACTAGTGGTACCATTTATTAACTCAGAATATACTGGAAGGGAAGGTCCCCTCTCCCCACCCCTGCCGCCCATGAGGGGAAAAGTAGGACAAAACTGTTATAAATTCAGTTTCCCGTATCATTTGTGAAAAGCACAGGATCATGTAAACAGAGCTCTCTGGTAAGTAAACGAGTATCTGGGTCTATGCGCCACCTTCTCTGCTCACATCACATTCTAGCACAAATCACACTGCGTTTTATTTAACTGTTTGTACATCAGTCTTTCATCCCAGAGAATAACCTGACAGACTGTCTGGCTTGGGTTCCCATGGATGAAAGTGGGATGTCCTATATAAAATCTGACTGAACAAATTCCAGCCCCCGCGTTCTATCCAACCCTGTTTCCCTGAAGGCAACTCCCTCTACTACTCTGCCTAACTTCCTCTCTCCCTGCCCCCATCAGACAGGGATGCAACCAGGAGCCTCAAAACTTCTCTTCCTGTCCAGGCCTACCCACCATCATATTCCCCTCCAAACAATCCCATCCATCCACTGGTATCCAGTTCTATCCAGGAGCACTTCTGTAACCATTTAGCTAGAAAGAAAGAGAAAGAGAGAGAGAGAGAGAAAGAAAGAAAGAAAGAAAGAAAGAAGGAAAGAAAGGCTTTCTACTACCTACCACATTAAGTTTTTTTTTTTTCTAAAGATTTTATTTATTTATTTGACAGAGAGAGAGATAGCGAGAGCAGGAACACAGCAGGGGGAGTGGGAGAGGGAGAAGCAGGCTTCCCGCAGAGCAGGGAGCCCGATGTGGGGCTCGATCCCAGGACCCTGGGATCATGACCTGAGCCGAAGGCAGACGCTTGCTTAACGACTGAGCCACCCAGGCGCCCCATCTCTCTCTTTTTTTTTTTTAAAGGTAGACTCCATGCGCAACGTAGGGCTTGAACTCCTGATCCTGAGATCAAGAGTCACATTCTCTGCCAACTGAGACAGCCAGACGTCCCCCACATTAAGTATTTTTAGGCTAAAATTCCACATAGTCCACAGTAATCCATTATTCAGGAACATTTTACTGAACATCTACTCTGCCTAAAACTGGAATTATCAAAGGACAATCCCTGTAATTTAAGGCTTTGCAAACTAAAAGGGCCCTATCCTACCTTTTCTGCTATGTGTTTCCCTACCCACACCTATGTTCTGGACATTGACCTCTCCTTCCCAGGCACACGTAGTCTGTCTTTGCTTAATCTGTGTCTTCCATCCACAACATATTTCAAAATTTGATCCCCACATCGTGAGTTGAAAAGATGTGCAGAAAAAATAATGAAAGGTTTTATATGCTATTCCAAAGAGTTTAATCCTAAGGACATTTTTGTTGTTGTTGCTTTAAAGATTCTATTTATTTTAGAGAAAGAGAGTGTAGGGGGAGGGGCAGAGAGAGAGGGAGAAAGAGTTGTTTTTTTTTTTTTTAAGATTTTATTTGAGAGAGAGAGTGCGCGGGCACATGCACAAGCACGGGGGCAGCAGGCAGAGGGAGAAGCAGGCCCCCCGCTGAGCAAGGAGCCCGACGCGGAACTCGATCCCAGGACCCTAAGATCATGACCTGAGCTGAAGGCAGACGCCTAACCGACTGAGCCAGCCAGCCACCCCGAGGAAAAAGAGTCTTAAGCGGACTCCGCACTGAGCACGGAGCCTGACATCTGACTCGGGGCTCGATATCATGACCCAGAGATCACGACCTGAGCCAAAACCAAGAGTCTGACGCTTAACCGACTGCACCACTCAGACGCCCCAATCCTAAGGATATTAAGACAGAGGACCCACTGCCGTAGAGAAGAAGGAATGGCATGATCAGCTCACTTTGACAACGCTGAGGAGTGACTCGTCCCAGGTACTAATTTCTCCCCAAGCCTAACACAACCACATCAACTCTCCTTCCTTTAAATCTCTTTTGAATTTTAAACCTCACTTTGGTCCAGGAAAAAGCTAAGTATGGCTTAAGCAATGCTGTATCTTCCTCTAACAAACAGCTCCTCCCCTTCAGGACACCACTTAAGCTGCTCCTAACTCCAAAGCCTAACAGAACACTTCCCTTAACCTTAACATCTCCTCGCCCAATTACTGTTTGCTACCCTTGTCTTCACGAAGTCTCCAAAGTACAGTCCACACCAGCTCTGCTTCATTTCCCACTCCTTTCCGAACATACTTCAAATCCAATTTGCCAAAGTTGTCACTGTCCCCTTAGGTGCTCAACCCAAAAAGTGTATTTTTAGTCCTGATTTTGCAATACTTCTCTGCAACATTCCATGCTACCACCTCGTCAATGTTTTACTTCCCTCCTGTCTTTACTTAATTTCAGGGATCTTGTTGCTTCTGGTCTGCCTCTAGTTTCTCTGACGGCTCACCTTTTTCAGTCTCATCTCTTCTGCCTCCTTCCCTTACTTCCTTTAATTGTTGAGGTTCTTTCGGGTTCCTGTCTTCTGTCCTCTTTTGGCTTCAATCTGCATACGCTCCCTAGCAGACTTCTCTGCATCCAATGTTTCAACAACACACCTGTATTTTTACTTCCAGCCTAAGATCTCTCTTCTTGCCATCTGCTTTAGAAGTTTCCCAGAAATCCCCAACTTGGCATTCAAAAATTGACCTTATCTCTTCCCACTCCCAATCCTACAGCCCATTCCTGATTTCAAGCAATAGTCTACTACCCACTGAGTTACTTGAGTGTCCTTCTTCTTCTTTCTTCCTTCAGTCAGTTCTCAGACCTGCTCAATGCTATTTCCTCAGTAACTCTTTAGTCTTCACTGCCTTGGCTTAGTCTCTTACTACTTCTCACCTAAATCATCGCCAGAGCCTCTTCCATGGTCATCCTGCCTCCAATCTTGACCAATTCAAGCCATTCTCCACTGCTCAGTGTTGTCGGGATGAGTTGATCAGATCATTCCTTAAGCACTTTAATGAGTCCTCCTTAATGTCTTCAGGATTAAAGTCTTTGGAATAGTGTATGAAGTCTTCCATTATTTGTCTCCTGCACATCCTTCCAACCCCATCACATTAGTCACTCAATACTGGGAACCAGCCAGGCTCACCTGTCTTTACCTTTGCACAGACTTCTTCCTCTGCTTGGAATGCTTCTCCCCTGGCTAACACACACTGATCCTTCCAGAATCAACTCAGCTACCACATATTCCTGAGAGGATTTGCGGACATTCCTACCCTATCTGTCTGAATAGATGCTTCTCCTCTCTGCTCTAGTCTCATAGCATTCTCAAGTACATTCATCACTCCGTCAACTACTTTCTGATTAATGCTGTCCCCTCCATTAAACTGGGTGCCCCTTTGGGGCAAGTCTTATTTTTTAATCTCTACATTCCCAGTTCTCTACCAGGTATACAAGAGGCACCCAATGAATGCTTGTAAAATTAGTCACTGTGTATCTAGTAATTATTTGTATCCATTTTCTCTCCCCTTGGAGTGCCTTCAAATTTGAGAGTATGTCTTCATATTTTTTTTCTCCCCGGCCCCCAAGCACAGTATATATCGTGATTAAAAGCAGCTGCTCAACAAACATTCGCTACTTTTAAGTAAACCTTAACTCTCATTCCAACACCCAGTAGCTAGCTACACTACACTCCTGCTCCAGATGAACCTGATGTGTATTATGCAAGAGCTCAAGAGGAAGTCATCCCCTCGCCCCCGAGCGGGTATGGGTGGGTGGCGTGGTATGTGTGCGCGCGTGCATGAGCGCGCAGTGGGAGAGGTATGAGGCACTGCTTACAGATTCCTGTGGAATGTGGAATACAGTATGATGGGGAAGATGTCCAAAAGAGAAAGGGGACTTTCTGATTTCTCCCCATCTCTCCCAAAGCACCATATGCTTTTCCTTGTCTCTTGCCCAGTCCCACTGAAACTCGTTCGCGACAGCCCGGCACTTTTTCTTTCGCTCCCACCCAACTCCCTGCGGCCTGGGTAAACACTTTCCAGCCCCATTATACGCATGCGCAGTGGCCTTCCTCACGGCCCGGTCTGTCACACACCCCGTGACCCCTTCCTAAAACACGCGTACTCTCTTCTCCCCTTTTCTCCCTCGTTGGTTCCCTGCCTATCAGCCTCACCTGTGGGGCTCGTACTCTCTCCATCCCCGATCCATTCGGGTTCCGGCGGCTGCTGCTTGGGTCCCTTCGGCATCTCGGTGGCAGTTGCAGCTACTCTGGAGACGCCGGGCGCTATTTCCGCTTCCGGCAGCGTGGGGTCCCTAAGGGGGCGGGCTCTCCACCGCCGGCCCCGTCCTTCGGCGGTGCACGTGCGCGCCGCGCCGTCATCTCGGGGGCGTGCCTGCGGGGACTGGGCGGAGCCGGCGTCCGCTTAGTCCCACAACGTCAACAAAGCACTTAGGGCTGTCGGGGAATCCTGAGCCGGTGACTCCACGACGCTGCATGACTAAGTACTGAACGTAGTAATTTCGGGCTAGTGCGGAGGAGCAGAGGTATCCTTTTTTCCTTTGTTTTTGTTTTTTAAGTGGTAGGAGCAGAAAGACGCAGTCCATCTACTTAGGAAGAGGCCTGGTGTTGAGATATGTTGCAAAGCCATCAAGTGTAGAGTCGTAAACGATGAACTGTCGCCTAACAGTGGTGAAGCTTGGGTTCATTTTTGGTGGTGGTGGTGGGGCTAACAGTTTTTCTGAGATATAATTGATACACAATAAACTGCACATACAATAAATTGTCAGGGAATAAACTGCAAAATGTACAATTGGATCAAAGTTTTGACATACATACAACCATTAAACCACCACCACAGTCAAGATTTGGGTTTGCTTCTAACTGTACCACTTAACAGAAGTGGGAGCAAGATGCTCCCATAGCTCTTTCAGCTCCCGTTCTCCCCTTAAACCATTATAACCATGCTCTTGTCTCTATACCATTATGAGTCCATTCTTGCCAAGATCAACAGATAGGGGGCCAATTCTCTGTCCTTATCTTACTCTCCCAGCAGCATTTGACACACATACATGATCATTCTCACTTCTTTGGTTTTTTTTCAGGGATCCTGCTCTCTGTAGGTTTCCCTTCCATTTCAGGGCTGCTCCCTTTCCCTCCTTTCCTGGCTTCTCCTTAGGTCTAAATGTTTTGAGGCACATTCTTTGACATTCTCTATCTAGACTTACCACTTATGTCTCATGACTTTATTTTTTTTTCAAGATTTTATTTATTTATTTGACAGAGAGAGAGACAGCGAGAGAGGGAACCCAAACAGGGGGAGTGGGAGAGGGAGAAGCAGGCTTCCCGCGGAGCAGGGAGCCCGATGCGGGGCTCGATCCCAGGATCCTGGGATCATGACCTGAGCCGAAGGCAGATGCTTAACGACTGAGCCACCCAGGTGCCCCGACTTTTTTTTTTTTTTTTTAAAGATTTTATTTATTTGACAGAGAGAGACACAGCGAGAGAGGGAACACAAGCAGGGGGAGTGTGAGAGGGAGAAGCAGGCTTCCTGCGGAGCAGGGAAGACCCATGCGGGGCTCGATCCCAGGACCCCAGGATCATGACCTGAGCCGAAGGCAGATGCTTAACGACTGAGCCACCCAGGTGCCCTGTCTCATGACTTTAAATACCATCCATAACTGATGAAGATCCCCCAATTTTTTTTTAAAGATTTTATTTATTTATTTGACAGAGAGAGAGTGAAAGAGGAAACACAAGCAGGGGGAGTGGGAGAGGGAGAAGCAGGCTTCCCGCCGAGCAGAGAGCCTGATGTGGGGCTTGATCCCAGGACCCCGGGACCATGACCCAAGCCGAAGGCAGAGGCTTAATGACTGAGCCACCCAGGCACCCCCCAAATTTCTCTTCTTGACCCCAACTTCTGCCCTAAGCTCCAGGCTCACAAATCCAACTGCTTATTGGACATCCTCTCTGAGATCTCTAATAAATATCTCAAATTAATATGTATAAAACCGAGCTCTTGTTTTTAGTCCTTAACCCTGTCTCTCTTCCAGGTTTCCCATCAAGAAATCACACCACCTTTCATTTAGTTACTTGGGCCCAAACTGAAAGGTCATTCTCTTTCTTCATTCCCCCTCATCAGCAAGCCATGTCTACTTCATTTATTCAAAAAATATATTTATTAAGCAAAGAGAAGACACTACACTCTGAGATATCTCCCCAACCCCCTCTGGCCAACCCTCCTCCATCTCCTTGTCGGTTTCATCCTCATTCTTACTTGGCCACCAAATGTCAGCCCTCCTCCAGGCTGTCCTGGGCCCTCTCTTCTTCCCACTTGACATTCTCCTCTCAGGTGACTTCAGCAACGGATTCCTCAGAGAGTTCTACCCAACCACCACATCCTATGTAGCCCCCGACCATTATTCTCTATACGGTACATTTATTTCCTTCATATCATTAATCACAACCTGTAATTATTCATGTGTTCACTTTTGAGAAGAACAGCCCCTGACAACTGGAATTGGCCTGATTCTAACAGCTTGGCCATGGTGCTCAGGTTGAACATAACCTCACAGTACACCAATGTCAGCCAAGGCTACTGTGACTGTCATGAAGTATGACAAAGTTCATAAGCTTCTCTAAGCACAAAGACAAGGTCATTCTACAAACACCATAAATATTAAATAGCGCCCTCTCCACTAAAATGATGGCTCTTTTTGACCAGCTACACTTTTAGCCATGTTTCATTTCTCCCTCCTTCTATATGAGATTATATTGCCTTCACTTCCTGATAGCACCCAACCCAGAACAATTTCGCTTCCCTGAACCTTCCCCCCAAATCACCTAGCACAAACCCTAGTCCTGTCATTCCTAACCTCTTCTAGTGAGATAACCTCTGCGGAGTTAATATATCCAGTTGCTTGACTATGGGTGTGTTCCTGGTGGTCTTTGGCTGGAGGGCATTGACACTTTTAGTCTTACTCTCTACTGCATCCCGAAATTTTAGCAGAGGGGCTAATAGAGGATGTTCATCCTGAAAGTCCAGTATTTTGCTTAGCACATAGCTGCTTGAATAAAGATCACTTATCCAAGCTTCAGTGGCAGCCAGGAAGACTAGTTATTACAGTCAGTGGCATAAAGTTGAAGAGCTGTATTAGCTTTAAGGAAATTTCCTCCAAGACAGCTGGTGTCCTCTGCCCTTCCTGGTGCATACTGAGAATTGGAACATGGATAAGCTATCTTCACTTTCCAAACCATGAATAGGAGGATCTGACCCCAGTAATTGTGGACCTGAAACCTGGGGGGAGGGGTTCTGAATACCTGAGGTAGTGGCCTGATACCTTGGGCTGTCTACCTCTCCAACTGTACGAAATAAACTTCTATTTTGCTTTAAGACTACCTTTGGTTTCTGTTACAACTGAACTTAAAAGCTGATAAACTGGGTCATAGTAGGTACTTAATAATCAATGTTTCCATGCTCATGGTTTAACTACCACCTATATTGTAAAACACTCAGATATGCAGAAGACATTTATGTCACTAGTTTTAATATGAATACCAAACCTGTATACCCACCTATTTTCTCTCTCCTATCGGAGATCTTAAAAGGCAGCTCAAACTCAGTAATTTCAAACAAATTCCTAGCATTGTTTTCTCCCTTTCTTTTTAAATGTTAGTTATGCAAGCCAGAACTACCCTGATAAACCTAAAATACTTTCATTTTGATCTATTTTCAAATATCTACTTTTCTCCTGTTCCACTACCCAAGTCTATACTATAACTCACCTGGACTACTGGTTACCTTTGAAGGCACTTCCAAGCCTGGTCAGCTCCATACATTGAGTCAATCTTGTTGAAAAACGAATCTAATCCATATCAACCTGCCTAAGACCCTTCAAAGGCTTTGGTATTAAGAAAAAGACCCAAATCTTTATGTTCTGCAAGGCCCTGAGTGGTTTCGCTCTTCTTCCTTCTGCCTCGTTTCCTACTCTTCCCATCTGTTAGCAAACACCTTAGCTTGGACTTTACTCTTCCACCTCAGGCCTCCTGCTTGTCCGTCAGAGCTTGTCTCAGATGTCACCTTCCTAGTCTCCCTTTATTACCGACTCCCTTTTCATTATGTCTCACTTTTGACAGGTGTGACCTTACACATATTCATGATTTTTTGATAAACGTGTCTTCCCCTGTAGATTTAAATTCATTGGTTTTAGTTCTGTTATTTCTAGTGTCTAATATATTGTCAGGGCCACATTCAAATCTACAAATATTTGTTGAAAGACCGTTTTAGCCATGACAACTCCAAAAACATCAAACCTACAAACATGGGTAGAATATTAAAAAATTACTCCATGGATACTTGGCCTTTCCGTTCTCCTCTAAAACCTTACTCTTGAACGTAATGCAGCCTGGTGTGTTTGATGCTTACAGGTTAATGGGACCTCGCTGGTTCCTTCAGACTGAAACTCAAGCTTTTCCTTTCTCCATCACCACTGTGTATGAACAAATGGAAGAATAAAGTGACTACAAGAACAGCCTTATCTGCACCTCCAGAGATGACTGGAACACAGGGATTGAAGAAAATGCTTGTTTCCACTGCATTTATTACTAATATAAAAAAATGTTAAAAAGAAAAAAAATTCATTCTCAGTTCTCCAACGGCTCTCATCCTTCCGTCTTGCCCACACAACTCCTGACCCATTTCCTCAGGGCCAGTTCAAAACCAAACCTGTTCACTGCCGTTTTCACAGAAAACAACCAGTGCCAGGGATGTAGGGAAGAAGGTTAGATGAGGGCGACAGTACTGTCCAGGTTCCACCCAAAGGTAGGCCGGGTGGAGATTCACAGAATTCAGACGAAAGGGCTGGTGGCCTCACAATGACGTACTCTAACTAAAGTGGGCTGGAGAGGAAATAGGGTAGCCCGTCAGAGGCTTCAGAGGACATCTCATGGGCTTGTGTCAAACCCAGAAAAACCGACACCAGGAGAATGGGGAGACCAGGGAGGCAGTCTTGTGGAAAGTTTCACAATTCTCCCATGTTGGGAGGTGCGGAAAGTCTAGAGGGCACCAAGAGCCTCACTCATTTTGGCAGAAAAACTTACTCTAGTGTTGGGAAGTCACAAAGATGCCACGGACACTGAGAAAGGCTACGTACGAGGGGATGCACAGTTTCACAAAGCACAGTGATCACAGACCAGAGCGGTGGGGATCATGCTACTGACGTAGAAACTACAAAATCCAAAAGCAGGGAGAGTGGCCTTTCAGGGAGTAACTCTGCACCCGTCATCCATACTTGACCCCAGGTCAACCTGGTGAGTTTCACAGAGCAACTGGCAACTTCGGGGGTAGGGGCTGTCACATAAAAAGGACTTAAAACAAGCAGCTAGAAGGGAATGGTAGGAAACTGCTCCAGGGCTCTCAGGAATCGAGGGCAGTACCGGGGGCTGGGTGGACAGATGCACAAGAAACAGCACCAAAGAGGTTTCCTGTTCAGCAGTCAGTTGGCGAGGGGGAAGAGGATCCAGGAGGCAGTTGAAGGGAGCAAAGATGGGGTCCTGAAGGCGAGTCTCTGGAGGCTGGATCAGAAGAAAGCCCACACACTGGGCACCAGTGATGAAACACAGCTCTGGACCCCAAATTGGGGAGGTGGCGGATGGGGGCGGGTGTCACTGACTGAGGGTGGTGGGTGGAACAGCCTCACAGTAGCCATCACAGGGCCACAGGGAAATATATGGCCGCTGGGTCAGAGGGCTCCTTCCAGCCTCGATGGGAAGGCACAGTCTCACAGAGGAGGTCCATTGACGCCTGGGTGGTAGAAGGCACAGAGGTCCTCATATCGACAGTGGCCCTTTTTGGCAAAGTGTCGGCAGACAGGGCGGTTGGATTTGTCTGTAAACAAGTGAAAATTGTAAGTTTAAAATAGAAGAAAGGACACAAAGGTAACAAAAAGCAGAGATAGAGAGGGCAGTCAGATTTTCTACTCCCTGCCATTTCCAGACATTTTAGAATGGTAGAGTCACAGGCATTCTGGGAGTGATGGGTATTAAATGTGTATAGGCATTAAAAAATGGACCTCACCTTCCACAACTTGGGGGCCATCCTTGGGCGGGCAGGTATTTTTGATAAGAGACCAACTTTTGAGCCTTCGAGGATTTCTCTGCTCTTTGTGAAAGCCTCCCCTGGAAGGACCCCCATGGCCTGGTCCAGGAAAAGGAGGTTCAGTATTGGCCCCCCACCAACCACGACCATATGGGCCACACCTGGGGCCTAGGCCTCCCCGAATTGGGCCTCTGCCCCGGGGAGGAGGTGGGAGACTCAGCAGTGGTGGAATCATTGGTCCCCTTGATCCTGGAGGACCTCTGTGAAGAGCTGGAGAGAAGGAGAGAGAAAGAAAGACATGGAAAGGTGATCAGTGGCCAGCTTAATCCGGATAAGGAAGCCCTGTGTTTTTGTTTTTTTACTTTTTATTGAAGTACAATATACATACAGAAAAATACACCAGTTTTAAGTGTACAACTCAATTACCATCAAAGTAAACACACCTGTGTTTTTACCACCCAGGTGAAGGGATAGAGCCTTCTTAGTACTCGCAATTCCTCCCCCCCTTTGTGCCCCTCCCATCCCACTATTCCACCCTCCTCCCCAAAGGTAACCACTATCCTGACTTCTAGCACCATAGGTTAGTTTTTGCCTGTTTTTGAACTTCGCATAAATGGAATCATACAGTCTGCATTCTTTTCTGTCTGGCTCCTTTCGCTCAACATGGTGTTTGTGAGATTCATCCAGGTTGCCTGTAGCAGGAGTTCGTTCATTTTCATTGCAGTGTAGTATCCCATTGCATGCACACACAACAACTTATTTATCCATTCTACTGATGGTGGACATGTGGGTGGATTCCAGTTTGGGGCTATAACGAAAAATGCTGCTATGAACATTTTTATACATGTCTTCGTTACACATATGTATGCATTTCTGTTGAGTATAAACGTAGTAGAGGTATTGTTGGGTCCTAGGGTATATGTATGCTAAAGTTTAATGAAGTCAAACTTTCTTTTTTAAAGTGGCTGTACCAATTTACACTCCCACCGGCAATTGTTCCATAGTCTTGACAACACTTAGTATTGTCGATTTTTTTCATTTTTGCCATTCTGGAGAGGTTTTTTTTTTTTAAATTGTGGAACATGTAACGTTAAATTTGTACATGTAATGTAACATAAAATTTGCTCTTTTTTTTTTTTTAAAGCAAACTTTATGCCCAACGTGGGGCTCGACCTCACAACCCTGAGATCAAGAGTGGCATGCTCTACCGAATGAGCCAGCCAGATGCCAAAGATTTGCCATCTTAACTATTTTTAAGTGCATGTTTTAGTAGTGTGAAGTAAATTCTCATTGTTGTGAAACAGATCTTTAGAACTTTTCCATCTTGCAAAACTGAAACTCTATAGCTACTAAACAACTCTCCTTCTACCCCTCCACCCAGCTCCTAGTAACCACCATTCTACTTTGCTTCTATGAATTTGACTACTTTAAATACCTCATAAGTGGAATTATACATTTGTCTTTTTTTGATTGGCTTGTTTCATTTAGCAAGATGGCTTGAAGCTTCGTCCATGCTGTAGCATGTGACAAGATTCCATTCCTTTTGGGGGCTGTATAATATTCCGTTGTATGAATATATATATATATATTTTGTTTATTCATCTGTCAATGAACATCTGGGTTGCTTCCATTTTTTGGCTATTGTGAATAGTGCTGTTATGAATATGAGTGTGCAAGTATCTCTTCAAGATCCTGCTTTCCATTCTTTTGGACATATACCCAGAAGTGGGAATGCTGGATCATGTGGTAGTTCTATTTCTAATTTTTTTTGAGGAAACTCCGTAGTGTTTTCCATAGAATTGCACCATTTTACAATCTCACCAACATGCACAAGGGTCTTAAGTGTTATGTTTTCGTCTTGTGATTATTTAACAACTAATGATACTGAGTTCTTGTTCACATGTTCTTGGTCATTTAGATCTGTTTTTGAGAGAGTTCTGATACTTTGCCCATTTTTCTAACAGGCTGTCTAAAAGAGTCCTGTGTATATCCTAGATACAAGCTCTTTATCGGTTCTATTTATTGCAAATATTTTCTACTCTATGACTTCCTATTAATTTCTTAATGGTGTCATTTGATTAATAAAAGTTTAATGTAGTTCAGTTTATCAATCTTTATAATGTTTCTGGTCTGTTTAGGAACTCCTATCTCCTCCAAGACCATGAAAATATTTTTCTTTACCTTTAACACTTAGATCTACAGTTCACTTGGAGTTGATGTTTACATACAATATGAATAGGTCAGAATTCATCCCCCGCCCCCGTGAATATCCAATTAATCCAGCATCATTTACTGAAATGACCACTACTTCAGCTCCATCTTCATCATAAATGAGGTGTCTACGTATGTGCAGGCCTGTTACTGGACTTTGTGTACCGGGCTATTGACTTTTAGGTCTGTTGTTGTGCCAATACCACACCATAGCTAATATAGGTCTACAGTAAATAGTGATATTCAGGGTAAGTCCTCCTACTTCAAGATTGTATTTGCAGTCTCTCAGCCTGATCCTTTGCATTTCCATGTAATAACACAGAATGCTTATTTCCATTATAGGGATTGTAACTGGAAATGCATTGAATCTATAGATCAATTTGGGAATAAGTGACATTTGTATAACATTGAGCTTTCCAATCTGTGAATATATAACATCTCTCCATTCATTTCTGTACAGAATCCCTGATCTTTTGGTTTTAAGTCCTCCTGGGTTTTAGTCCTTCCGTTGCTCCCTTCTCCAGGACCTAATCAAAGAATCAGAGCCCCCTCATCCTCACCTGACTTGGGGTCACCAGGCTTTCCATTGGCCATGGGGGGAGGGCCCAGAAGACTGGGTGGTCCTAAGAGTAGATATGAAAGTATAGTCATCAGAATGAACTAACATACCGATGATCCTCTTATGTTTTTTTACTACTCATTTCTTAATTCAATCAGTAAAGCCAGATACATTCTCAGCAGTGTTACAAGTTCTCAGGCAAATCTCCCTGCCCTTTCCTCAAAAAAGCGTTTCTAGTTTGAAAAAAAAAAAAAGATAATGCGGGAAGGGTATCTTTCTCTTTCCCTTACATAGTTGCTACCCAAAACATCCAGGTGATTCCAGAAGTAATTCAATCCCTCTCTTTAACTGCTGGCCAATCAGAACGATCTCCCCCGCCCCAGAGTAGTTTAGGGAAGGCAGCACTTCTACCTTCCCTGTGCAAGTCTGGTAACAAATTGTTATCCTAGTCATCGCAATCTGCAACCTCTCTAGGGCCCCCTCTCCCTTGGCGTTCTGCGACTGCGCACACGAGCTCTTTATCCTCTCCTCCCCTGCCTTCTTCAGAAAGGTTAGAGGCCGGATCGAAGTTGAGGGGTCAAGGAAGAGAACTCGCTCAGGGTTCCACAACGGACAGCCTCCTAGCCCCGCCCAAGCGCTTGCGCCCTTCCTCCTTCCGTTAGAGCCCCCTCCCCCGCACCTTTTCAGACCTTAACCCCTCGCCTCGGCCAGCTGACAGGCATGTGCACACCCCTCCCGAGCTCCTCACCGATAGGACTCCCATCCTCCTCGTCTCCAGTCTCTTCCCGCTCTGGCAGCGGGGGCTGCTGCGGTGGCGGCGGCTGCTGCTGATTCTGCTTCTTTCGTTTCGGCATCGTGGTTGCGGCAATGGCTGCAGCGGGATTTGGAGGGCAGTGAGGAAGGGGCACGCTGGGATTCTATTTCCGCTTCCGGGGGGTGGATGGAGAGGCTGAGGCTCCCGCCATTTCACTTCCGGAAGGCTGCGAGGAGCTTTTGTGAGGCTCATTCTCTCATAAAACGCCTCCCTCGGTCTCTGCCAGGCACAGAGGCAGTCTCAAGCCTTCTTTTTGTTGCGTTCCTATAAATGCTTTGAAGAATTCCTCTCTTATCCCCTCTCTGAAAAAAAACCCACAACCGGCTCCTCATTGTGTGCCATAGAGTCGATAGGCTCTCGGGCCAGAACACCTGAGAGAGCTGTCGCCCCTTAAGATCGCCACATCCGGTTCCCGGTTACTATGGTAACGGCTGCAGTCACAACTTCATGCCCTCTGACCTCTCTCCAAAAATCCTTGTCCCACCTGGGTTTCCTTCCTCGCCTGCGCTTGCCTTTATGATCTGTAAACCTGCTCCTTATCGCTCCCACAAGGAATTTGGGTCCCAGGACTCTTCAGACCGCTACCCGCCCCTCGAGACGTCTGACCCCGCCCCCAGCGTAGACGAGCAACTGGACTTCATTCCCGGGACGCGCAGTCCCGTCTTTCCATTAGGGTCAAGCCCGGGGTGGGGGTGGGTAGAGTAGGTTCAGCGCATCCCCGCTCCTCTTTCTCCCAGGTGGTAGGACCCGCCCTCCGCTCCACCGCCCCGTCCAGGTGAGTGGTAGCTTCCCCCCCAGCGCGCAAGGTAGTGGTGACACACGTTCCCCCCTCCTCCGAACGCGAGTTGGTAGCGTCCGTGACGAAGTTAGCTTGATCCTCCCACGCGCGCCTCCTTCCTCGCAGCTGCTGCGCCCTCTCCGTGCCACTGACTCTCACGTGCGGGTAGCCCACCCCGCATCCTCGTCTTGCCTCGCTCCCAGAAGGAAGTGGCCGTATTTCTTTCGCCTTCACCCAGGCAACGGGGGGGCAAATCGGCCAGGCCCGCCCGCTGACGTCACCTCATAGCCCCGCCCCCTTTAGGGTCCCAGGCCTTTGCGGCGGGGGTTGCCCGGGGGGGTGGGGGGGGAGTCAGTTGAGGCGGCGGGAGCTCGGCGGAGGGTGGGCCAGGTGACTGGTCCAGGCCATGCCGAGAAAGAAGCCCTTCAGCGTGAAGCAAAAGAAGAAGCAGTTGCAGGACAAGCGGGAGCGGAAGCGAGGTCAGTGCGGTAGCGAGGGGAGGGGGCGGGGCTCGGGCTCCCGCACCTCTGGAAGGAGGGGTGTGCCCGCCGCATCCCTGCGGGGCATAGGAGTGGGTGTTGGCCGCGTGCCGACGATCGGGATTCTCTCACCCCGGTCTCCCTGGAAGGGGTGGGAAAGGATGGAGAATTGGGGGAGGGGAATCCCTCCAGCTCGAACGGGGCGCCATCCCCGCAGGTCCCTGGAGGAGGAATGACTCCCCCCCCCCCCAACGCACATCCGGTAGGGTCTTGGGCAGGATGGTGGAAGGATCGGGCCTCAAAAGAAATGGGGTGGTGTGAGGGGAAGCACACAGACCGGGGAGAGGGTCTTACGGCCCCTTAGAGCCGTCCCATATTGGCGTCACCGCCTCCTCCCCGCAGGGCTTCAAGATGGGCTGCGATCCAGTTCCAACAGCCGCAGCGGGAGCCGGGAGCGGCGGGAGGAGCAGACCGACACCTCGGACGGGGAATCTGTGACCCATCAAATCCGCAGGCTCAACCAGCAGCCTTCCCAGGGGCTGGGTCCTCGAAGCTATGACCCAAATCGGTGAGAGCAGGCAGGGGGCGCTGGCCGGGGCATCCCCGCCTACCCGGAAGTGAGAGTGTTGGGGGGAAAAGCTGGCTGCTGCTGGTGGAGGAGGAGGGACTGGGATGCCGAGTCTCCGCAGGCAGCTGGCTCACCGGAGCGGGCCACAATCCTCCCTACCGGAGGGGCTGGAGAGAGTTCTTGGCTTTTAAAAGGGCGAGGTTTAGGGGAAGGCCGAGCGTTGCGGGAGAGGTACTGGAGGGAGAGTCGACTGAGAGGAGACTTGAACAACTCTGGAGAGAAAGCTCTACGGAGGGGAGTTTGTGGCCACGGGATTGCAAGAAATGCTGCGGTCCCTGTCCCATTAGATACCGGCTGCATTTTGAGCGAGATAGCCGCGAGGAGGTGGAAAGGAGAAAGAGGGCAGCCCGCGAGCAAGTGCTACAGCCGGGCGGTGCTGAGCTGCTGGAGCTGGACATCCGGGAGGTCTATCAGCCTGGCTCAGGTGAGAGCTCAACACCTGGATGTTTGGGAGAGGCAATGGGCTGGGGGAAGGAGGTTGGAGGAGGAAAAGCTGACTGTGAGGGGTGAGAGGTCTGGGATCCACTCTTGAGCCCTGAAACTATTCTCAGACTTACTTGGACTTTTTCTTAACTTGCCAGTCCTGGACTTTCCCCGACGTCCTCCTTGGAGCTATGAGATGTCCAAAGAGCAGCTAATGAGCCAGGAGGAACGGAGCTTCCAGGAGTATCTTGGGAAGATTCATGGGGCTTACACCTCTGAGAAACTCAGCTACTTTGAACATAATCTGGAGGTGAGAATGGAGTGGGGACAGGAGTTGGGCATAGTGACCTTTGGTCCAGTTGGTCTGGGGTCAGTCAGGAGAGGAATTCTGGACTTAGGTACTCTTCCACTGATCTTGTCTTTTCAGACATGGAGGCAGCTGTGGCGTGTGTTGGAGATGTCTGACATTATTCTGCTTATCACTGATACCCGACATCCAGTGAGTACTGGGAATGAGGGTGACAAGGGGGATGGGGGAGGAAGATTCTTATGGGGTAAAGGGCAGAGGCAGGAGTTGGGAGATGGAGAGGTATCTTTCTTTTCTAGTCTTCTCTACCTCACAGTGATGTCTGCAGTGAGGAACTCAGTCCTTCATTCATCAGTGTCACAGTTTGTCACTCCTGCTCTGGTTAACAGACTCTCTTCTTTACTTCCTTTGATAAAGAACTAGGTATCCCGTTTTCATTCCACCACAGCTAAACCAATAGAAAGTTCTAGTGTGGTGCTCCCCGGGATTCTGTGAAGGCAGCTGGGGGCTTCCCCCGCCCCGCCACATCAGTCACTACAGAACTCAGCCTTACATGGAAGGCTAGGATAGTGGTTAAAGCTCTAAACTTGGCTGCTGGGCAACCCTTGTGTTAACCTGGCTCTGCCACTCCCAATTGCTGTCCTCTAGTGGGAAAAAGAGAGGTCTCTGGGGACATTTAGGTTGGAAGTCCTTAACGGCACGTATACATGCCCTCATGCACATACAGACGTGTGTGCTCACACGCACTCACACAGCCACACATGCTCATCACAAGCCTGCAGACATGTGCATGAGTATATGTGCATGTATATACATGCAGATCGTTGTGTGCACACAAAAACAGGTATTAAGTTTTATCCCAACCCCCACGCCCATGCCTGATCCCAACCTTTACGCCAGTGTGCTAGGTATCACTGTTTCCTTGTCCTGTTTTTGGCTCATTTCTATCCCTAATCAGGACCTGTAAGAAGTCCCCCAGAGACAGATGCACAGGTATTGCTTACTGCTACTTTATTTTTCTAGTTCAGTTTTGCTGATTTACCCTTTTGCCCCAGAATCTGCTACCACCAGAGTCTTGTCTCTGAGTGGTGCCTGGTGAGTGGGGAGCTGGAGGCAGAGAACTCTGCGTTGACCTCTGATTGCTCCCTCCTCTCACCAACCCTGTCCCAGGTTGTGAATTTCCCACCAGCACTTTACGAGTACGTGACTGGAGAACTTGGGTTGGCCTTGATCTTGGTCCTGAACAAGGTGGATCTAGCCCCACCGGCTCTCGTGGTTGCCTGGAAGCATTATTTTCACCAACACTATCCCCAGCTCCACATAGTCCTTTTTACCTCTTTCCCTCGGGACCCCCGCACCCCAGAGGACCCCAGTAGCGGTGAGTGGGCAATGAAGAAGGCAGCATGGGAGAGGTGGGGTGGCAGGGGACAACAGGGAGAACAGAGAGCCTCGTTGACAAAGGAGTACCTGATCTTGGGCCTAAGGGTGGTGGGTGAGATGGGGTGCATAAGCCCATGCACTAACACTTGTGCCCTCTGATCTCAGTTTTGAAGAAGAGTCGGAGGCGGGGGAGAGGTTGGACTCGGGCCCTGGGGCCAGAGCAGTTGCTGAGAGCCTGTGAAGCCATCACTGCAGGGAAAGGTATATACTCTTAGAGGGGAGCTGTGGAAGGATTTGGGGGTGACCCAAGGCCTGGAGTCATTTTGCTTACCTTCCCTGAAGTTCGTCCTTTCTATTATGGATGTAGGTGAGCAGCCAGGGGGAGGGATAGAAGAGGGAGCAAACTGACTTGGTGGCAACAAAGGCAGCAGGTAGGCAGGAGCCCCAGTGGTCTGTTGCCTTCAGTCTTCCCAGTATTTTTCTGGAACTCAAAAATTCACATGATTTCTGGGTGGGGTCAAGTGAAGGCTAGGGAGAATCTGTCATGTAGGTTGGCACTCTCCAACTCCAGAGGGTGCCAGTTAGATCAGCTGTGCAGTGCATAGAACTCTATGGGCCCTGGGGAGAACCTTCCTCATCTTCTCCTTCCCTGACAGTGGATTTGAGCAGCTGGCGGGAGAAGATTGCCCGAGATGTGGCAGGGGCCACCTGGGGAAATGGCTCTGGGGAGGAGGAGGAAGAGGAGGATGGACCTGCAGTCCTGGTGGAGCAGCAGACTGACTCAGCGATGGAGCCGACCGGCCCAACCCGGGAGCGCTACAAAGATGGGGTGGTGACCATCGGCTGTGTGGGTAAGGAAGTGGTGGCCCATGCATGGCGGCCTCCTCTGAAGTACAGTTTCAGAAAAGGAAAGTGTCGGCAATCGTGGAAAGATCCTGGCACCCTTGAGTTAAATTCAGGCTTTTCTTAGCTCTATACTGATTTTGAGCAAGTTATTTACTCACTCTGAGTCTTAGTTATTTTGATTTTTAGAGTGAGGATGCTGACACCCAATTAGAAGAACAGATGTGAGGAATGAAGAGAATAGCATGGGGATAGCCTATGATGACTGACCAATAGTGTTAATAGTAATAATCACAATTGTTAAAATTTAATATTTACACGGTGCTTACTAGGTACCAGGTGTTGTTCTAAATGACATATGTCTTAACTGTTCCATGGTATTCATCAATTTGTAGTAGAGAAATCACTAAGTCCTAGCAGGAGCTTAGTTAGCATGAGTATCTTTCTGAGACTTATCCCCTTAAGTCTATCGTCAAGGAGAATCTTCCCTGAATTAAGAGCCTTGTCTCTGCTCTTGGTGGGGAAGAAAGGAATGTATGATTAGGGCCTAGGGCCTCTTTCCTTTGTTGGTGGGAGAGGTAAGAAGCGACTTGGGCAAAGTTGTGGCATCTGAGGTGATAGGGGAATCAAATTAAGGAGAGTAGAGTAGTTAGTTGGGCTCCTTGGAAACGCTCCTGACTTTAGTCTTCTTTTTGTCCTGGGAACAACCTACCTGACTGCTGACAGATGGCACCCTTTCCAGTCCTTTCCTCCTGCTTCTCCCTGGCAAGGGTGGGAGGTGGGGTGTCCACTCTTTCAAGCATCTGCAGTAATTTCTCTGTGTTCAGAGTTATGTAAGGGAGAGCATTTTCTGTGGCACAGGCAGTCCTGAGCTTAGATTTACTTCTAGTTATCAGCAAATATTTACTAAGTGCCAGGGGGTGTTCCAGGAGCACATTAAGCTGCCATGAAAGTCCCTACTATCACAGAGCTTATTGCCTTGGAAGTGAATTGATTCATGATTTGAAATCATATTATTTAGGGGCAATGAAAGGGAGTAGAGAGTGACCTAGAGAGGAGGGTTCTCATGGAAAGCCCCCTCTGAGAAGAACCCGGGATGTTGAGAGGAAGTAGCCATTTGGAGATAGGGGCAAAGGGCCTTCCAGGCCAAGGGATCAGTAAATGAAAAGATCTTGATGTGGGAGCGACCTTGGTGATTATGGGACAAGCCAGAGTGTCAGAGCACTGGGAGATGGGAGCCATGGGAATAAGTAAGATGGAGGAGAGGGGCAGGACTTGGGAGTTCATGGTCTGTGAAAGGGGCTGGCTGTAGAGCTGGGTCATGGTATCTCAGTTGGGTAAGAAGGGAAGTGAGGACATGAGTCCTGTATGGAATAGTGAAGATTTATTGGAACTGAGGAACAGAATAAGTGAGCTGGAATGATAGGATATCAGGGCAGAGAGTGGTGCTTGCAGTTGAGATTTTGGAGGTGTGAACTGACCAGATCCAGGGTATGACCATGGCAGTGGGTAGTTGGAAATGACCTTTGGAAGATAGATGCTGGCACTGAGAGGCCAGGGTGCTAAACAGGCCACCTGTGCAGATACCAAAGTCACCCAGAGTGATGGAGGTGGTCCTGAAGAGAGTGGCAGTGAGCCTCAAGGGTTTCCAGTCTTCTCCCTGGAGAAGTTCCGATGATTATGAGCTGCATGTCTCACTTGTATTGGGCATTTAGTGTACTGCAGGCACTGAACCACACAGTCGTTTTTAATCCTGACCACTTTGAGCTTGAAGGTATCTGCACTTGTAAAATGAGGAAACAGAGGCTCAGAAAATGAAGTAAATTGCTTTGAGGTTACAAAACTGATAAGTGGAGAGGCCAGGATTCAGCCCTGGTGGCCCAGAGTCTGATTTGAAATTTGCAGGGTTATACTGCTTCCTTAATTTCTGTGCCTTACTTCCCTTTTTATCTATGGCTACAGTACTGCATCCTGCCTGTCGCAGAGTAGGGAACTGTCCAGTGTTAATTTTTCTTGCCTTCCTTAGGTTTCCCCAATGTGGGCAAGTCCTCTCTGATCAACGGGCTGGTGGGCAGGAAGGTTGTGAGTGTCTCCAGAACTCCTGGCCACACCAGATATTTTCAGACCTACTTTCTCACCCCCTCTGTGAAGCTCTGTGACTGCCCTGGCCTCATATTCCCATCCCTTCTGCCCAGGCAGTTACAGGTATGACGGCAGAGGGGGCAGGGAGGGAGAAGAGGCAGGAGGTCAGGAACAGACTGAGCATTTTGTTTCCCCTCAGGTTCTGGCAGGGATCTACCCCATTGCCCAAATCCAGGAGCCATACACTGCCGTCGGCTACCTGGCCTCTCGAATCCCTGTGCAGGTCCTGCTCCGCCTGCGCCACCCAGAGGCCAAGGATCCCTCAGCGGAACACCCCTGGTGTGCCTGGGACATCTGTGAAGGTGGGCTCCATGTTCCTGGTTTCCCCTCCCCTTACCCTGAACCCTGCCCTATCTCCTCACCGCTCCTCAGAGGTTCTGCCATTGGTGAAGCACCTGGCTACTCATGCCTGGATTTCTGTCGTGGGGCCTGCAAGATCAGTGGCCTGGGATGTTCTTGGAGAAAACTGGAAGAGCTGTGTTATGGGAATGGGGTGGTGGTGACTGGGCCCAGTTAATGGCTTCCCTCCCCACTATTGTCTTCTCTCTCTCCAGCCTGGGCAGAGAAGCGTGGTTATAAGACAGCTAAGGCAGCGCGGAACGATGTGTACAGAGCAGCCAATAGCCTCCTACGGCTGGCACTGGACGGCCGCCTCAGCCTGTGTTTTCATCCCCCGGGCTACAGTGAACAGAAAGGTCAGACAGCCAGTGTTCTTGTGCTATACTGTAGGCAGAAGGGTGTGGGCTTTGTGGCCACACAGAACGAGGGTCAGGCCTGGATTCTGTACCTGTCGGCCAACTCTGTGTTCCTAAGTGTCTTTGAGACAGTTTCCTGATCCGCAAAGGCAGGGTGGTAGTTGCCCCCTGGTCAGGCGGCGGTGGAGAGCTCATGTAGGCGGAGCTGCTGTTCAGTGCCTAGCACCTGGGAGTCTGAATGATTGAACGGGCGAATGCTGGCGGCTGCAAAACCAATTGTTACTCTTAGTCTTTGCCTCTTCCCCACCTTTCTTTGGCTTTAGTTCCTTGCTTAAAACTTTCCTTTCTTGTTTTGGTTCCCCAGGCACCTGGGAGTCCCATCCGGAGACCACAGAGCTGGTGGTTTTGCAGGGCAGGGTGGGGCCAGCAGGTGACGAGGAGGAGGAGGAAGAAGAAGAGTTGAGCAGCTCCTGTGAGGAGGAGGGAGAGGAGGACCGGGATGCGGATGAGGAGGGGGAAGGGGATGAGGACACCCCAACTTCAGCTCCAGGGTCCAGCCTGGCTGCCCGAAACCCTTATGCCCTACTGGGAGAGGACGAGTGCTGAGTCCCTACGCTGCTCCATCTGCTCCACCCAGCGTCTCTGCTTTTGGACTGACCTGGGGGTACCTCCCCTCTGCTGCCCCAGTTGTGAATAAAGATTGTCTGCTTTGTAGCCCCTTCCCCGAATGGACTGAGGTGAGAGCGGCTGTTTTAGCCACCAGCTGTGGGAGGCCTCTCTCCTCTTCTCCTTTCTTTCCCCTCTTGGGGAAGGAAGAGTTCTCTTAGGGGTTAATTCACTGGGTTGTAAGGCCCTGAAATCCACTGTCTCTGCTCACTCTCCCACTCTGCACCGTATGAATCCCATTATCAACATGGGGAGGGTAAGTCACTTCAGGCTTTGAGGCCTGGTCTGAATCCAACCCTCTTTCGGAGTTAGTGCCATTCCTTCTCTCTTGTGTGCCCCCCTGCTGCTAGACCTGGGTCTACTAAGGTCTACTAGTAAGGAGCTTTTTGGAGCAGAAGTGATAAGAGGTGTGACAAGCTGATGTCTCCGTGTGAGCTTTTTATAGGATTTATTCAAATTCAACAAATACTTATCAAGGACCAACTGTGTGTCTGGATCTCTGCTAAGCACTGAGCATATAAAGATGCGCAGACAGGGCCTGACCTAAATGTGCATGCAGCCTGGCCATGATTAAGACCCCATTCTCAGGCACCCAAGAAGGGTGTGTGATACTCTCCAAATCTTTGGGGCTCATACACTATAATTCTAGGACTTCCTGTTGATAGAAATTTTTAGTTAAGACAATGTTTGTGAAAATGGTGATTAAATGTGTACAAGTAGCATCTTAACTACTGGCAAACAACTAGTGTGCACATTTATGATTTAAGCAGACCAGCCCCTTAAGTACAGTGTTAAGCTTTATTATTTAAAGGCCCACATGCACTAAAGGTCTATGAGATTCATAGGAGAGGGCACAGAGCCAGTGGTTTGTTTTTTGTTGGGTTTTTTTTTTTAAGATTTTATTTATTTATTCGACAGAGAGAGAGAGCGAGAGAGGGAACACAAGCAGGGGGAGTGGGAGAGGGAGAAGCAGGCTTCCAGCAGAGCAGGGAGCCCGATGCGGGGTCGATCCCGGGACCCTGGGATCATGACCTGAGCCAAAGGCAGACGCTTAACGACTGAGCCACCCAAGCGCCCCGAGCTGGTGTTTTGAATCCCAGTTAGCCTGGTTGGGGACAGAGCAAAGATGATCAGTGCAGGGTCTGAGCTAGAACTCAGCAGGTAGCCAAAGCTATCTTATGGAGTCCTGTGCATCTCAGCAGCAGTCAGTTATCTTGTGAGTCAGGGCATCTGAAGACTTTCTGTACTTCTTTGTTAAGCAGGCGGCTGGACTCCTAGACTTAATTGTTGGAGAAAAGGGAGAATGGGATTTGTTTTGTTGGTTGCCACAGTGTTGTCTGAGTTAAGTGGTAGCAAAAAGTATTTTCAACAGGTTGACAAACCTATACTGTTAGGTGCAGGGGTGAGGAGAAGATGGAGTACCAGATTCCTTCTCTTCACTCTAAAGCATCCCCTGCAGGATCTGGGTCCCTGGGCAGTTTTTCTTTTTTTTTTAAGAATTTTATTTTTTATTATTTTTTAAAGATTTTTTATTTATTTATTAGAGAGAGAATGAGAGACAGCATGAGAGGGAGGAGGGTCAGAGGGAGAAGCAGACTCCCTGCTGAGCAGGGAGCCCGACGCGGGACTCGATCCCGGGACTCCAGGATCATGACCTGAGCTGAAGGCAGTCGCTTAACGAACTGAGCCACCCAGGGCAGTTTTCTGTAATGCTAGTAGAAACCTGGTCAATCCAGGAGTGAAGGAAAGGAAGTACATTTAGGCGAGGCTGACCTGTTTGGCTTTTGAGTCCTGGTCACATTTCCCCAAGCTCACCATCTGTTGGTCCCAGTGAAGACATAAGTCCTGGAATTTCTAGTCCAGTGCAAAGATAAAATACCATCAGCATGTGAATGTGCTTGAAGGTTACTTAAAATGTGTGGTAAAAGAAAAAGTCCCAGTTAGAGAAAAGCCCACCTATCTCCCATCTTGGGCTCTTGAGCCTCGAGGCTGACTCTTCTGATGGAAGAAAGGAGCTAAGGCTCAGCTTCCTCTGAGGGTTCATGATGTTTAGGGAAGCAGAGGATTTATCTGCTTCTAGAGGTAGGGGACATTGGAGTGTTCTCAAGAAATGGAGGAAAGGGAGAAAATCAGAATTCTACCTGTCCCCTCCCCACCTCCTCTGCAATGCTGCCTCTCTTCACTTTTATCTCTTTGGTGTGTCATGAATTTCACCAGGGCTATTGGGAGAGTCTGGGTGTGGGGATGAAAAGGTGAGACCTGGAGCTGAAGGGGAAGCTGAAGAGTGGGGATTTTTTTTTTAAGATTTTACTATTTATTTTTTAAAATTTTTCATTTATTTTTCATTTATTTTTTGCTTATTTGTCAGGGAGAGAGAGAGTGAGAGAGAGAGCTATCACAAGGAGGGGGAGCGGCAGGCAGAGGGAGAAGCAGGCTCCTGCTGAGCAAGGAGCACAATGTGGGATTTGATCCCAGGACCCTGGGATCATGACCTGAGCCGAAGACAGATGCTTAACCGACTGAGCCACCCTGGCGCCCCAAGAGGGGGGATTTTTATGCTGAACACCTAGAAGGAGGTAACATCCCCCATGGGCTATACTGTAAATGATTCTTTCCAGGCACCTGTCACTGACTCACTCAATGTAGCAAAGAAAGACTGGGAAAAGAACTATCTTAGCATCAAACAGATTTCAGAGAAGGACAAATAATACCCCAATAACAGTACCTGGGGCTAAGAGTTGAAACTAAAAGGGACAAAGGAAACCAGGGGTCCAATCTCCCTTCCATGCTGAAATACCCAAGACCCCTGTCCTCACATTCCTTGGCCTATGTCACATCTACTATGAGGATACTTGACCATGGAGGCTTGGGGCCCTGGCAGTTCCCATTGCTTCTGGCTAGTGTCTGTCTCTCTCAAAGTTTATTTATTTATGCAGTCTCTACACCCAATGTGGGGCTTGAACTCATGACCCTGAGATCAAGAGCCACATGCTCTCCCGACTAAGCCAGCCAGGCACCTCTCTGGTCAGTCTATTGATGGAGAGAACTCAGTGCTTCTCTCATTCATACTGGCATTCTATTTAGACACTGAGAAACTTCCTTCCAGGAGTCCCTGTTTTCAGACTGAGTTGTTTTTTTTTTTTTTTTAAGATTTTATTTATTTGAGACTTACAGAGAAGAGAGAGCACCAGTGGGTTGGGGGTTGTAGGAGCAGATAGAGAGAGAGGGAGAAGCAGACTCCTCACTGAGCAGGGAGCCCGACGAGGGGCTCAATCCCAGAATCCTGGGATCATGATCTGAGCCAAAGGCAGACGCATAACTAACTGAGCCACCTAGGCGCCACATCAGACTGAGTTCTAATCCTGCTTCTGGGACAATGTGCAGTCTAGGTTTGTTCAATTATCTGGGCCTCTGTTTCTTAATTTTTTATGATCACTGATACAATCAACAAAAGTTGGTTGAAAACAATATGTGCCAGGCATGCTGAGTTTTCTGGAACAAAGAAATTGAATAAGGCATAGACTGTACCCTCAAGGACTAAAACAGCTAGATACTAATAATACAATAATTCTATAGCACTATGTAAATTAATTACATGTGTCCATTGAACTTCATAACTAAGCTGGCTAGAACTATAATCACCCCAAGGATTCATTCACCCACTGAACATTTGTTGAGCAATCACTATCTGCCAGTTGCTGCTAAGTGGTAAGTGATGTAGAAGTGGTCCTTTGTGGGGGCGCCTGGGTGGCTCATTTGTTAAGCATCTGCCTTCAGCTCAGGTCATGATCCCAGAGTCCTGGGATTGAGCCCCGTGTCGGGCTCCCTGCTCTGCAGGAAGCCTGCTTCTCCCTCTCCCATGCCACCTGCTTGTGTTCCCTCTCTTGCTGTGTGTCTCTGTCAAATAAATAAATAAAATCTTTAAAAAAAAAAAAAAGTGGTCCTTTGTGGGGCTCACAATTTATTGGAGAATGGAAACAAATAGACAATTACAAAAAAAGTATAATAAATGCTGTGAGAAGGGTCATATAGGGTCCCATGGGTTAGTGGTGGCTCCATGGGGGTGGGGGGTGTCTTGGGATGCTTATCAGCAAGAAGTGGTGGACAGGGCTGGAAGCTGTGTTTGTATAGCAAGTTATGTAAGACTGTGAAAAAGTCGGTAGTCTATGGTAAATAATTGCTATGAAAATACTCAACAGGGGCAGCTAAACCAGTCTGGGTGAGTCAAAAGAAGCCTAGAGGAACAGAGGTCCAAGCCAAGGCCTGAAGACTGATTAGGAGTTAGTCAGGCATTGAGAGGGCAAGAGCATTCCAGAGGGGACAGCCAAGGTTAAGGAACAAGCACATGACAAACTGGGAAGACCAATGTATTCAGCGTGACTTAGGGGCTTATGGTACAAGGGAGAGGTGGGGAAAGGTGAAGCAGGAGAGGGAGGCTTGGGCCTTGTCAGCCATGCTAAAGAGGGAGGCTTTATCCAGAGGAATAGTGAAGAACTTTAAGCCTAAAAACAAGGAGAGATTTGTGACTTAGATCACTTTGCAGTATAGAGACTGGCTTGGAAAGGGGAGAGAGATCCAAGGCTTTTGCAGTGATCCCAGGGGAAGAGAATGGAAACTGGAATTAAGGCAGTGGCTGATGGAAGAGAAGTAGTTTTTTTTTTTAAAAGATCTTATTTATTTATTTGACAGAGAGAGAGAGAGGGAACACAAGCAGGGGAAACAGCAGAGGGAGAGGGAGAAGCAGGCTTCCCGCAGAGCAAGGAGCCCGATGTGGGGCTCGATCCCAGGACCCCGGGATCATGACCTGAGCCGAAGGCAGACGCTTAACCGACTGAGCCACCCAGGCGCCCCGGAAGAGAAGTAGTTTTATGGGGTGCTTAGGAGGTAAAGTTAATGTCTGGGGAATCGTTTTACTGTGTGGAGGAGGGGGAGAGACAAGATTGCATACCCTGTTTCTGACTTGACAACTGGGTGGGTGGCACCATTTTCTGCGACAGGGTTTATTCCAGTGGAGCTTGGAGGAAGGGGGTCATGGCTGCACAGATTTGGGTGGCATCAACACACAGCGGGAGGAGAGTAATGGAGATAGCCCTCAGAAAATGTGTAGCATGAGAAGAGAGCTAAGGAAGAAAGTAAAGAACATACACCAAAGGGAAGGCAGGGCAAGAGAAGCCAGCTGACAGGGTGAAACCTGGAAAGTGTGGTGCGGTGAAAGCCCAGGTAAGAAGGCGAAGTGTGAGATGCTCCTGGGGAGTGATGACACCAAGAATGAGAAGTGGCCACTGGATTTGGCAGCAAGGAGCCTTGATGGTATTGGTGGGAGCAGTTCGATTGGACAGGTGAGATCAGAAGCCCCAGATGTCAGACGATGGAGGAATAATTTGGAGGAAGGAAATGGAGGCAGTGAAGGAAAGAATACAATTCTCAATAAATTTGGCCGTATTTGCAAGGAAAGAAAAATGGAGGGAGCAGAGTATATAGAATTGAGGAAACTTTTTTTTTTTTTTGTAAAGTTTTGAGTGTTTTAATATGCTGTTAAGAAGAAGGATCAAGTGAGGCAGAAAAGTTGGAAATGCAGGAAAGTAGGAATTAGAATGGGACAAGCCCCGGAGAGCAGAAGCTGGTGGTACTGAGAGTGCGGGTGCCGGGAGTACCCTCCTGCAGGAGTCGAGTGGCTTCTGTCTTAATAGAAGGAAACAGCACTGACATTCAGCTGGTCTCCTCTGGTACGGCTCAACCAGTTGTTAGAACACTTCTGTGCCAGTTAGTACGTAGTATAGGTAAGTGCAATAAGCAGTAAACATAATTAATAAAATCTGATATGAACTCCTCGATTCAAGCTAATTAAGAGCTTGCAACAGCTATTGGTTAAAGGGTTTGCAGCGGCATCTGAGACGCTTAGCAGCGGCGTCCTCTGCTGGTGGGGCAGCACTACTGCAGGCGGAGAGTGGCTTTGTACATATATGAAGCACTCTTTAAAATTGCCTGTTTTTTTTTTTTTAAGATTTTATTTATTTGAGAGCGAGAATGAGACAGCATGAGAGGGAGGAGGGTCAGAGGGAGAAGCAGACTCCCTGCCGAGCAGGGAGCCCGATGCGGGACTCGATCCCGGGACTCCAGGATCATGACCTGAGCTGAAGGCAGTCGCTTAACCAACTAAAATTGCCTGTTTAAATTATCTTTGAAGTATGGGAGTTGCTACTGCTTCTAAATAGTTAGCTTCTATTTTTATTTTATTGCTAGTACATTGTCATTCTTGTGCCATTAAGTTGCAGTGTTTGAATATTTACAAATTCAAGAATTTTTAATAAAATATTAAAACCAAACTTGGGTGAAGAGAACAAAGTTTGGATATGTTTCTTAATGTGTCTTTTGAAATATCAAAGTGAAAATCACTTGATTGCTGGGGCGCCTGGGTGGCTCAGTCGTTAAGCGTCTGCCTTCGGCTAGGGTCATGATCCCAGGGTCCTGGGATCAAGCGCCGCATTGGGGTCCCTGCTCCGCGGGAAGCCTGCTTCTCCCTCTCCCACTCCCCCTGCTTGTGTTCCCTCTCTCGCTGTGTCTCTCTCTGTTAAATAAATAAATAAAATCTTTAAAAAAAAATCTAGTTTGTCTGATATAGGGGTTGCTACCCCTGCTTTCTTTTGATGTCCATTAGCATGATAAATGGTTCTCCGCCCCCCCCCCCACTTTCAATCTGGAGGTGTCTTTGTGTCCAAAATGTGTCTTTTGCAGACAGCATATTGATGGGTCTTCGTTTATTCTTTTTTTTTTTTCAGATTTTATTTATTTATTTGTCAGAGAGTGAGAGAGAGAGAGAGTGAGCACAAGTAGGGGGAGTGGGAGAGGGAGAAGCAGGCTCCGGCTGAGCAGGGAGCCCAATGTAGGACTCAGTCCCAGGACCCTCGGATCATGACCTGAGCTGAAGACATGTTTGACTGACTGAGCCACCCAGGCGTCCCTGGTCTTGTCTTTTTTAATCCAGTTTGATACCCTATGTCTTGATTGGAGCATTTAGCCCATTTACATTCAGAGTAATTATTGAAAGATATGAATTTAGTGCCATTCTATTACTTGTAAAGTCGCTATTATAGTAGATTGTCTGTTTCTTTCTGGTCTTTATTACTTTTGGGCTTTGTCTCTGCTCAAAGGATCCCCTTTACTATTTCTTGCAGGGTTGTTTTAGTGTACACAAATTCCTTTAGTTTTTGTTTGTTCTGGAAACTCTTTATCTCTCCTTTTGTTCTGAATGACAGCTTTGCTGGATAAAGTATTCTTGGCTGCATATTTTTCCCATTTAGCATAGTGAGTATATCATGCCAGTCCTTTCTGGCCTGCCAGGTCTCTGTGGATGGGTATGCTGCCAGCCTTATGTTTCTACCCTTGTAGCTTAAGGACCTCTTGCCCCGAGCTTCTTTCAGGATTTTCTCTTTATCTCCGATATTTGCAAGCTTCACTATGATATGTGGAGGTATTGATTTTGAGGGGGGTTCTCTGTGCCTCCTGGACTTGAATGCACATTTCCTTCCCCAGATTAGGGATGTTCACAGCTATAATTTGTTCAAATAAAGCTTCTGCCCCTCTCTCTCTCTTCATCTTCTGGGACCCCTATCATCTGGATATTATTTCACTTTATGGTATCACTGATTTCAGTGTCTCCCTTGGTGATCCAGTAGTTTTTTTCCTCAGCTTCCTTATTTTCCATCAGTTTGTCTTTTGTATCCCGACTCTCTCTTCTGCCTCATTTATCCTAGCTGTTAGAGCCTCCATTTTTTACTCCATTTCAGTAATAGCATTTTTAATTTCAGCCTGATTAGATTTTAGTTCTTTTATTTCTTCACTACTGGTTTCTCTAGTGTCTTCTATGCTTTTTAAAACCCAGCTAGTATCTTTATAATCGTTGTTTTGAAAACTAGTTCTAACATCTTACTTATATCCATATTGATTAAATCCCTGGCAGTGAGTACTACCTGTTGTTCTTTCTTTTGGGGTGAGTTCCTCTGTCTCATCATTATGTTGAGAAAAGAATAGAAGAAATAAAGAGAAAAGACAAAAATAACAACAGAAAAAAAACAAACAAATCAGAAGAAAACAAAACAAAATAAGAAAAAAATCAAAGAAGAATAAAACAGAACAAAACAATAAACTAGATCCTGGGTGTATTTTGGTCTGTTTGTTAAAAGAAACTAGATCCCAAAATTGGAAAGAAAAATTTATATATATACAAAAATAAAATACAATGACAGGAAACATAAAATGAAAATATATATAATGCATATATAAAAATAAAAATAAAATCGAGTAAAGAAAAGAATTGAAAAAATAAGGAAATAGCTGAAAAAAATAAAATTGAAAGACTAAGGAATAATAAAAAAACCCACAAATGGTATATACTGTTTCCCCAAAAGCTGAAGTTTTCCAGTTTTCTATTATCAGTAAGCCTCATGCTAGCGAGTTGTTCATGCTAGTCTTCTGGGGGAAGGGTCTGTTGTGCTGATTCTCAGGTGTCCTTGCCCTGGTGGAATTGGGCCTCCCTTGCAAAGGGGCCGGGCTTAATGTAAGAAGCTCTGGATTCCATCATGTGGTGCTATTTTGCTCCTTGAAGGCTTTTCAGCACTGATGGTGAAGCTACAGAGAAGGTTCTTATCTCAAGTTGTTGAAGAATGAATCTCCCGGACAAAGGAGAGTGAGTAAAGTGATAGAGTTTTAAGCAAGGATACAGAAAAAGCTCCCAGGAGTGAGAGGAGTTCAAACAGGGTTGCAACTGAGGGCTTTTAGGGTTGGTCTTGTATTGACTTCTCTACTGGCAGGACCACTGATTAAGGACTAGTGATAACATCGTTAATGGCTTACTTCTTTTTAGGGTTTGGTTATTTTCTGTTGACCACAGGAGACTGTCATAAATAAGACTTCCCCCTTGGACACCTAGGGCAGGGTGGTCTGGAGTGTTCCCTTATTCTAGTTTCCTTCCACTTCTGCATTTTTGGGATTTCTGTGAGCCTGATCATGTAGCCCCCATCTCTCCCTACCTAGCCCCACCTGTCCCTTACTCAAAAGGGGGATGAAAATGGTGGCACCAGGATCTCTAGCATGGAACTGAAAGCTCACGCCCCCCACTCTTCAGTGAGCCTTCACAGAAAAACAGTCAATCACTCTTGTCTCCCTGGTTTCCATCTGAACTCTGTGTTCACTCCACCTGTAACTGACCGTTTTTATCTCAGGAATGTGACCCAGTTTCAAGTCTCTGAACTTTACGGGTTCTTGTGATGTGGACCTGAGCCATTCCCTGTGGGGGATTGGTGGAGAGGGAGAGAAGTCTTTCCAGGCTTCTGCCTTGTACCAGGCTCCTACCTGGAGTGCAGTTGTGCAAGTGTAAAGCCTTCCATGATTTATGACAAAACCAAGCAGAAAGTTGGCACCTAGACTCACTGTGTTCAGCTGGCTTCTCTGCTCTGATGCCTGGGAGTTCCGCCGCACTCAGGCACCCCGTTCTTCTTGTGACCCCGGGGATCCTGAGACCACGCTGTCCCACTTGGAATCTGCCCCACTTTGCCACCTGAGCACCACTGGAGCAGACTTCTAGAAGTTCTGATTTTGCGCTCTGCTGCTTATAATACTTTGCGGTGGCCTCCTTAGGCAGGCTCTCTCCCTTCTGTGGTATCCTACATATTGCCCCTGATTCACATCTCCGCACCACCTACCTTCCAAAAAGTGGTTGCTTTTCTTTTTTCGTTTTTTAAAGATTTTATTTATTTGACACAGAGAGAGAGACAGCGAGAGAGGGAACACAAGCAGTGGGAGTGGGAGAGGGAGAAGCAGGCTTCCCGCAGAGCAGGGAGCCCGATGCAGGGCTCGATCCCAGGACCCTGGGATCATGACCTGAGCCGAAGGCAGATGCTTAACCCACTGAGTGACCCAGGCACCCCTCTTTCTTCTTTCTTTCTTTCTTTCTTTCTTTCTTCTTTCTTTCTTTCTTTCTTTCTTTCTTTCTTTCTTTCTTTCTTTCTTTCTTTCTTTCTTTCTTTCTTTCTTTCTTTCTTCTTTTCTTTCTTTCTCTTTCTTTCTTTCTTTCTTTCTTTCCTCTCTCTTTCTTTTCTTTCTTTCTTCTCTCTTTCTTTCTTAAGATTTTTATTTGTCAGAGAGAGAGAGAGAGCACAAGCAGGGGGAGCAGCAGGCAGAGGGAGAAGCAGACTCTCCGCTGAGCAGGGAGCCCGATGCGGGGCTTGATCCCAGGAGCCTGGGATCATGACCTTGATTTGGTTTTGGAATGTAGGTGAGGTTTGGTGGGGTGGGATCCGGAGCCGATGACCAAGGAAGACTTCTTGAGACATCTTTGGTGCAAAAAGGTGGTTTTATGAAAGCACAGGGACAGGACCCGTGGGCAGAAGGAGCTGCAATGGGGTCAGGAGGAGTGGCCCGTTATATACTTTCAAGTTGGGAGGGGGTTAGGGATAGCATAAGTCTCTAAGGAATTTTGGAAGCAAGGTTTCCAGGATCCTGAAGGGGCTAGCTATTGTTGGGAAAAGGTCATTTATTACAGTCTAATAAAACCTTAGACATGAGACCCTGCAGATGTATATCGGTGGGCCATATACTTGGGGGATGATTGCCAACACATATCTTGGGGGGTAGAGATAAAGGAAGTTTCCAAAGGAATTTTTGTATGTTAAAGTAAATTTAGGGGCACCTGGGTGGCTCAGTTGGGCAACTGCCTTTGGCTCAGGTCATGATCCTGGAGTTCTGGGATCGAGCCCCGCATCGGGCTCCCTGCTCAGTGGGGAGTCATCTTCTCCCTTTGACCTTCCCCCTGTCATGTGTTCTCTCTTTCAAAAAAATAAAATCTTAAAAAAAAAATTAAAGTAAATTTACAGGATCCTTGAGGGGGGAGGGGTTGGGCTAGGATTGTGTTTTGCCCTTAGCAAAGTATTAACATCCAGACAGTTGGATGTCCCTAGAGGAATGTCGCTATGCCTGTTTCAAGGACTTGTCAATGGACTGTATATAGTAAGGAAATTCAATTATTTCTCTTCTGCCTTTGTTTCCCACATCAACTTCTGTCATTTAATAATATATCCTGAGGATTGCTCCATATTAGTTATGCAGGTCTTTTTCATTCTTTTTACAGCTGCATAGCATTGTTGTCTGGACGTACCAGTTTATTCAGTCTCCGTACTGATGGACATTGTGTCATTTCCAGTGTTTTGTTATGACAAATAATGCCTCATGAATGTTCACCGTGGAAATATATACTGAGTAGATTATTAGAAATGAAGTTTCTGAGTCTAAGGGTAATTATAGATGTAATTTTGTTAGATGGTGCTAAATTCTACTCCACAGGGATTCTATTAAACGTTTTGCCCCCAATCAGCAATGTTATAATGGGACCATTTCTCCACAGCCTTACTAACAGGGTGCTTTGACGAAGTTTGGCACTTTTGTCACTCTGATCAATGGGAAATTGTTATCTTGGTATAGTTTTATTTTATCATGAATGCAACTGAGCATCTATTCATATGTATCAAGGCCATTTGCCTTTCCTTTTCAATGAAATCTCCACTGATGTCTTTTGCTTAAAAGTTTTCTTTTTTTGGTGTGTTTGTGTTCTGGATTTTTAAGAACTGGAGCAGGAAGATAAGCTACAAGTTATTTGTACTATGTTACACATCTTTGTAATTTGTCCTTTGTCTATTTTTTTCCAAAACACATATATTTTTACTTTTATATAATGTTTGTTAATATTTTCTTTTATTCTGTATTTTGAATCATGATTAGAAAGGTCTTCCCAATCCACAGGTTATAGAAGAATTAATCAATGTGCTCTTTTAGTACTTATATGGTATCATTATTTATATTTAAATTTCTGATCTATTGGAGTTTATTCTAGTGTGTGATGTGAAGTGTGGCTCTAATTTTATCTTTTCCCAGAGGCTATCCAGTTGTTCTAATACTATTAATTAAAAAGCCTATCTTTTCCCCAGAGATTTGAGATTCCACTTTACTGGCATACCAAATTTTCATACTTACTTGATCCTATTTCTTCTTTTTATTTTTTTTAAGATTTTATTTATTTGACAGAGAGAGAGACAGCGAGAGAGGGAACACAAGCAGGGAGAGTGGGAGAGGGAGAAGCAGGCTCTCCGCCGAGCAGGGAGCCCGATGCGGGGCTCGATCCCTGGGATCATGACCTGAGCCGAAGGCAGATGCTTAACGACTGAGCCACCCAGGCGCCCCTCTTCTTCTTCTTTTTTTTAAAGATTTTATTTATTTGAGAGAGAGCACAAGCGGGTGGAGCGGCAGGCAGCGGGGAGGGAGAAGCAGGCCCCCCACTGAGCAGGGAACCCAATGTGGGGCTTGATCCCAGGAACCCAGGATCATGACCTGACCTGAAGGCAGATGCCCAACTGACTGAGCCACCCGGTGCCCCAGGAGACTCTTAACTACAGGAAACAAACTGAGGGTTGCTGGAGGGGAGGGGGGGTGGGGGATGGGGTAACTGGATGATGGGCATTAAGGAGGGCACTTGATGTAATGAGCACTAGGTGTTATATGCAACTGATTAATCACTAAACTCTATCTCTGAAACTAATGATATGCTATGTTAATTAATGGAATTTAAATTAAAAAAAGAAACCAAAAAGGGCATACATTTTGTTTTGTTTTGGCTTTTTAAAAATACTTTCATTTAAATTCTAGTTAACATACAGTGCAATATTGGTTTCAGGAGTAGAATTCAGTGATTCATCACTTATATACAACACCCAGTGGCAAAGGGCACACATTTTGAATTACTAAATTGTTTAGAAACATTAAGGAAAGCTATTGCATACTAGGATTTGATTTCCTTGTTATAGGGAGTCCACTTTTGCATATATTGACAACTATCTTATTATAAGTAAACATGAGAGGTACCTGGCCTGCTCAGTCAGTGGAGCATGTGACTCTTGATCTCGGGGTTGTAATTTCGAGCCCCATGTTGTGTGTAGATTACTTGAAAATAAAAAATCTTTTTTTAAAGATTTTATTTATTTGAGATAGACTGCAGAGCTAGAGAAAGAGCATGAGTGTGTGTGGGGGGAGGGTGAGGGAGAAGCTGACTCCTCGCTGAGCAGGGAGCCCGACCCAGGGCTCAAGCCCAGGACCCTGGGATCATGACCTGAGCTGAAGGCAGATGCTTAAACAACTGCTTAACTGACTGCACCACCCAGGCACCCCAAAAATAAAAAATCTTAAAAAAAACCCCAAAACATGAAAAAGGACAGAGTTTAGAAAGGAGGAATAGGAGTATGACCTCTAGTTAGAGGAACCTATATTGATAAAAACATAAAACAGATGAATGAACCACAAACTCCTAAGTGAACCACATTCCGCATTGTTTCATCTATTTTCCTAATTGGGACATTCTTCCCATAGTCTCCCACATGAGAGGTATCACTTTATGATTCAGCCAAGAAATCAGATCTCACAAGTTCCCCCATTACTATCCCACTGTGGGCATGTTCAGTCATGTGCAACCAACAGCACACTTAAAACAAACTTAGCCAAAAATCAGATCTAGTGTGCAAGAGCCAATGAGCTCAGAAATGAGACTCATGGGTGTAGCCAAGGAATATGAGCTGAAGACAAAAAGGGTCCAGATCTACCCTGACCGAGGTAGACATTATCTCCAGAAATAAGTGATCAAAAAGTAATTCAGAAGCATTTAGTTACTTGCACACTAATTACCATTTTTCATGCACCTAACTTATTGACAGATGAAGCAATCAGTGGAGAGACTGAGTCAGGGATGAAGGCAAAATAAAGATGTGGTAAATTTCTACATTGGTGGTCCCCAGGGAATGAATGAACCTCTCAGTATTCATGCCCCTTACATGTTGAATCTGAGCTTGGTTACCTGACTTGCTTTGTCAAGGGGACATTAGCAAGTGTGATGAATACAGAGGCTTGATAAGTACTTACACCTTGGAGCTTGTCCTCTTGAAATGCTCTCTGTGGAAGCCACAGCATGTAAGAGGTTCAACCACCCTGAGACAGCCATGCTGTGAGGACCTCAAAACCAGCTATGTAGCTAGGCCACACTGAAAAGCAATGAGGTGCAAAAGAAGCTTCTTGGGTCTTCCAGATCAGGTGCCACAGCCACTAGCTAAATGCAGCTGAGTGACTCCAGCTGATGCCATATGGAACAGAAGAAACTACCCAGTCAAGCTCTCAGACAGTTTAGTCCACAGAATTGTTGTTTGAAGCCACATTATGCAGTGACTTTTATGCAGCAATAAATAAGTACAACACAGGATTTATAAGAGAAAGGGACAAAAAAACACTGCATTCTGAGAACAGTGAATTTTATTTGTATGTTTGAGGTAAATTGATTAGCTGGCACCGAGCAAAGTGGTCAGTCTGAAATTCTATCTTTGAATAAGTTTCCTAGGGATATCAAATAAAACAATTTTTGTTATTTACTTATTCTCAAGAAAACCCTGAGGGTTTACCTATGGGGCATACTTGTGTAGTGTTCACCAGTGTCCTTTCATTAGCACCTTTGACCTTGTTAGTTCAGATTTGTACAATTTCCCTTATTAGGCTTATAAAAGAAAACAGAGATTGGGAAAGGCTGAGTGAGTCTGAAGGAATTGAAGCCACTCTGACCCGCTAAACTTTTTTCCTTGTTTAAAAACACCACCAGAGGGCGCCTGGGTGGCTCAGTCGTTAAGCGTCTGCCTTCGGCTCAGGTCATGGTCCCAGGGTCCTGGGGTCGAGTCCCACATCGGGCTCCCTGCTCCGCAGAGAGCCTGCTTCTCCCTCTCCCGCTCCCCCTGCTTGCGTTCCCTCTCACTGTGTCTCTGTCAAATAAATAAATAAAATCTTAAAAAAAAAAAAAAATAAAAACAACACCAGGGACCTGGGTGGCTCAGTCAGTTAAGCATCTGCCTCTAGCTCAGGTCATGATCCCAGAGTACTGGGATCGAGCCCCAAGTTGAGCTCTCTGCTCAGCAGGGAGTCTGCTTCTCCCTCTCCCTCTGCCCCTCCCCTCCTGCCCCCACTTGTGCTCTCTCTCACTCTCTCTCTAATACATAAATAAATAAATAAATAAATAAATAAATATCTTAAAAAATAAATAAATAAAAACACCACCAGTGGTATCAGTAGTCTGTCTAGCCCTTTAGTCAGCAGTTAGGGCTACCTAAATAAAAAATGCTCTATGAAGGCTCAAGCTCTTACAGACAACCCTGGACCATGAGTTCCAAATGTGGCACTGTACTGAGGAAGCAGGGATGAAGGAGCACTGGGGTCAGGGCCCTGGAAATGGAAGCTGCTTAGTGGGGTCAAGTGGTCTATGGAAATCAGGATCTCCCTTAATGGTAGAATATGAGCATGGGTAAAGACAGAGAGTTTAGCCAGTGACAGAAAAATACAAACTGAAACAGAGGAAAATAGAATAAAAAGCTGAAATACTCACAGAAGCACACAAAATGAAACACAATTATACTTTATTTGAAAGATAGGGTGAATCCATCACTGGTGACTGGAGCTCTGAGGCTACACTTTCTCCTCAGGGAGGTGGGCTGGAATGGGGTGAGCTGCATTTGGCAGGGGCTGTGGTGGTTTGAGATCTGGGTAGATGAGAATTTGAGTTTTTTAAGATTGTAGCACCTCTCACACCAATCCAGAATCCACCTGTGTGTTCTTTTCACCTCTATGCCCCCCATCAAGCCTATCTTCCTGGGGCATCCCCAATTTTTCTCTACAAACCTGTCACCTGCCTGGCTCCCCAGCTGGGCCTCAGGCCGGTCTCCCCAGAGTAGATGATCAGGATCATTGAGGAAACGCTGGCTGCGCTGGCATGTTAGGCAAGTCTGTACTGTCCAGCGCTGTCCCCTGCAGCCTGGATGAAAGTGGGGAGGAGGAGGAGAGTGCCCAAGTTTAGGAGAAGAAAAGGTCTCCTGCACCCAGTTTTGCCTCCACTGTTTCTCAGTAAGAATTCCAACACTCCCCAAGTTTGAATACAAATTTGAGGCATCTTACCTCTGCTTAAAGTCTGTCAATTTCTTGGTATCCCTTAAGATAAAGTCCGAACTCCTTAACAAGCCTCTTCAATATCTGCCCTGTTTCCTTCTTCAGCCTCATGTTTTTTTGCCCTTGCCTATCTCAAACTCCAGGTTCCTGAACTCTGGTCTCCTTGACAGCACCACAAGCTCTCCTGTCTCAGAGTCCTCACACATGCCTAGAATTTCCATTTCTCACTCCTTTTGCTTATCATGAACCGCACGATTACTAGTATAAGTAATTTAGCATTTTACTTCCTCAAGTAAAGCATTTTTCTACACTATCTTGTTTCTTAGTCTGTCCTATCAGACTATAATTTCAGTGAGAATAATGGATCTTGTACAATACTTGACTCATCTCAGAAAATTATTTGTCAAATGAATGAACGAATGGTGATGTGAATCCTGTCCTCCACCATACAAAATAACATCTATTAGTATGTATGGGTGGGTTACGTCTTATGGCAACATCATTCCCTACTGCCTTTCCTTAGTTGGTCCAAGTGAAGTCAGCAATTCAACCCAGAGCTGGAAAGAGCCGGCTGCTGTAAATCCCACGCCCGACGCCCATCTAAAGCGAGGAAGGGGGTCTCCTCCCCAGCCCACTGGTGCTCCTCAATCACCCCCACATCATCAGGAGCACTCACGTCTCTGGCGCTGGGTGCAGGTGAGGCCCGGGATGAGGAGGGAAGAGCAGCCACGACAGAGGGTCCTCTTCACCGAGGGGTCCCTGCGGACGGAAGGGGATGGTGGTCCGAGCGCCCAGGCTCCCTCTCCCATGCTTCGCGCCCGCCGCCAGGTTCCCTGAGCGTCTCACCGCCGCAAGACCAGCCGCTTTGCGATGGTCCTCTCCGTGTGGCAGTAAAACCTCGCCAACGCCTGGTTCGTGGGGTCCTGCGCAAGGACACAGTGGGCGGCCTGGGGGAAGGAAACCATTACTTCGTGGCCGGCCACATCCGGCCGCCTCCCCGTACGCCCCGAGACACGGACTCACCTGGTACAGGAAGCTGAGCCTCTGGAAGGCCTCGCGGTCCTTCACCGGCCCAGCCATCTGCGCCGCGCGAGTGCCTCACACACGACAGTCCGCAGTTCCCGCCCCTCCGATAGCCCCGCCTCAGGCGCCCGCGCACGGCCTCCTGGGAAGTGTAGTTCCTGCGCCCGCGAGGCTCTCTCCGCGATCCTTACTCCGGCGCCACCCTGCGGCCTCAGGGACCCCAGTTATTTGTAAACCCACACCCACCCCTGCAACCCAAGTCCAGGGTCCCTTTCTGAGTTTTGGCTACCTTCTAGTCTTCCTCAAGCCCATGATCAGTTATACTAGGTAGGAAAGTCTAGTGAACAGGAGAAGATCTTAAACTGCAAAACATTTTTAGGACACAAGACTGGTCTCTTTATGCAGATAGGTTGGGGAGATGCTTATGTGCAATTTATACCCAGCTAGAACTTCTGCCCTACGCTCCTGAAGCCAAAGGCAGATGCCTGAAAGATCTACAGACTGAAGGAACAGAAGTTACACATTCAAAAAAAGCACTGGTACCAGTGGGAGTGAAATTGGAAAGGATCATGAGGGTGGTCAAAGGAAGGAAGCACAGCTTATTCCCATTCTTTTCCACTTACTAAAAAAAAAAACAACAACAAAAAAACCCCACTTCTTATTATGCAGTGCTGGACACACAGTAGGTGATCCTAGCTAACTTCTAGTCTTAGGTACTGGAGCACAGAAACTTTTGACATCTCCTGCTCCTGAAACTCACCCCTCCCCCATCTCCCCTATTCCAATCATATACTTCACATCCCTTACTCTGACCTGTCTCCTGTTTGTTCTGTTTGACATCCTGTGTTTACTTCTGCCTCATAGTTAATGACCACCAGTTCCTGAAGTCAGAAGTAGAGGGATGTGAGCTGGAGCGGCAGAACATGAATGAACCTTGAGACAGGGAAAGGGTAGCATTAAGGAGAGAATAAGGCCTCTCTCCCTTCTCAAACCCCAACAGGCCATGCAGGAAACCAGGCCTCCAGCTCAGAAGAAATGGCCAAAACCTCCTCTGGGATTAATTTCACAAGGATCCCTAAATTCAAATGAGGAGTATGTTTAAAATGTAGACATCCAGGCCCACCCCAGACCTTGATTAATCACTGAGGGCAAACCCCAGGATCATGCATTCTTAACACCAGTGATTCTTACACATCAACACAAGGCCATCGTCAAATTACCACACAACACAGAGATCACTTCAGTGGATCCTTTGTTCCATATTGTTTTACCAACCAAAGCATCTTGCCACAAAGAACCACAGTCAAGGCACAAAGGTAAGAGGAGAGTCTGGACAAAGTCCTGTTGAGGTGGTAGGAGGAATTGAAACACCCTCAATAAACTGCAGTTTGTTGTCCCAATCTTCTGTGAACCCCTGATCACCCAAATAGCAGATATTCCAAATCATTTTAGTTCGGTTTGGCATGCATAGCTTTAACCTTTTTTGACAACATATGTACCCTACAAGTTGTTTATTTTGGCCTAATGTTAAAATGATTTACATTCTCTGATAGGGGAAATGGCAAAAGGTGAAGGATGGCAACAAATAAGCAAAAGACTGGCTCCTGTGAACACTAGTTCCAGGCCATATGCACACAGGCTAAAGGAAGTTGCCTATCTTACCCTTCCCTCTACACACCCTCTCTTCTACCCTGTCCTCAGGGTGAGGAAGACTATTTCCTTTCTCCCTTTTTGGCTTGGACACCTTAGCCAAGGAACAAGGCTGACAACTTGGGAGCAGCTACTTAGTAACATTCTTTAAGGCCAGGGCTTTGGATAGAAAAACCTTTCTCTTTCCTCTAATACCTGACTGTCCTTTCCAGGTTCCCTTGGGAAAGCAGTGAAAGGGTAGATGTGTCTTGAGGGGTCTCTGGTACCTCATCTCTGCAGGAGAAAGGTGACTGACCGACATCTTAGAGACAACCAACTCAAAGGAGGCAGGCACTAAGCCAGCTTTGCTGAAGGCTGAGAGAGGGACCCGATTTCTCCTCTCCTTTCTTCTCACACTTTCCTCCCCACATTCCTACCTCTGGCCAATCCTACTCATAATGGCAACTTACTCTGGGAATGGAAGACCAAAGAAACCCCTTTCCCCTTCATTGGTCACTAGGAATCTGTTCCTTTAGCCCCTTTCCCAACTTTCTTTCTAATCTTGATGCTCAATCTCTGCCCTCAAAAACAAACAAACAAACAAAAAAAAACTCCTTAACTTCTAGACCCATAAGAGCAACTATCATTCATCTTTATTTTAGTCTAGAGGTACACAGACCCCTCTGATCTTCCTCAAGAAATAAGACCATTCTGGGTCAAAGAACCCCCTAAAAGGATGTACAGGGGTTTCTGTTTCCTCTTCTGGTTTTGAGCAAGTCAGACCCTCCCACAGACTTTCTGTTTCCGGAAAAGCCTCTCCTTCCTTCCCAACCTATCCATGTGCAATAGAAAAACCTGATGGACTTCAGGGGAGACAACCCCTGGGAACTAGCTCCCCACCCTGACAGAAGGGAGACACAGCTGTGCTCTCATCCCAGACCAGTCCTTATCTACTCCTCCATATAAACCATTCTAGAAACCAAGATGCCTCTCCTAGACAGTGCAGGACTGGAACCAGGCAGACACGAAGACGTTCCAGCAGGTCACAGGAAGGAAGGCCCATAGCTCTTGACCCTGACTCACCCCAATTATTCCCACATCCCTACCTGTCACTCCCAATCTGTTGGGGGCCTGATGGTAAGTGGTGCAGCATTCTTCCGACCAGCCCGGATGCCTGGATAGAAGAGGGGCCAAAGTTTCTCAGTAAAAGTATCAGTAAAAGTGTAGATATGAGAGCGGTCTGTGACATTGTAAAAAGACAGTGTGCCGGCCTCATAGTCTAGGAATATGCCCACCCGCTTGGGTTTCACCTTGATGTGCAAAGGGGTAAAAGGCGTGGTGGTGGCTGCATATTTGTCCCCATTCCACAGCCGCACCCGCCAGTAGCCAGTCTCAGGGAGTGGAGTCAGCTCGCCCTTTCGGCTCACGGAGTCCCGGCACACGCCCACTGCCCAGTGGGTCTTATCACCCACCTCCACCTCCCAGTAGTGTCGGCCTGAGGTGAAGCCCTCAGTAGCCAGGACACAAGGGTAGAAGGTGAACCGCCGTGGTGTGTCAGGGAGATCCCGGAGTCTTGTCTCCACAAACTTGACGCTCTTACGATCTTCTGACAGGACTAGGTTAGGGTGAGCAGTCTCTGGGTCCAGGGTCACATCCGCTGGCGGGAGAAGCCAGAGTGGGGAGCTAGATGAGGATGGGAATAGCTAAATGCCCCTGCCTCACTCTTCCAGCCTGCCTTTACAGAGCCTGCTTCCTTAAAGGTCCCCAGAACACCGTGGGGTTTGGTTAACTTTCTCAATCCATGGTCTCACCTAAGGGAAAGGAGGGAACAATGGCTTCCCTTCTCACCCTGGCCCTAAAGTAAACAGCTAATGATCTCTTGATTCTGCAAGGGCTGATGGTTTAGGCTCCTGCCTGATCCCTTCTCTACCACCCTGTGACATCATCTCACTATGTGAAGAAGCACAAGTCACAGTCTAAGGGCCAGAAAGAACAGAAAATGTTTAGAAGGATACACAGCAAGACAGCATTATGGTCTAGGGATAGGGTGACCATGTATCTGGAACTGGTTCACGACTATTTTCTTTGAGTAAATATTAATGATACTCCCTTTCACTCCCAAGGCCGGGGGGGCGGGGGGACAAGTTTAGGCATATTATTTAACCTCTCTGGGTGCCTATTTAGAAAAGTGTGGACCTAAGAGTAGATGACACCTAAGCTCTGTTACTCACAGTGAAACTGAAAGCCAGGTAAAGGGATAGGCACAAAAAGCGACAGATGGGATAAGTTAAGCCCAGATAAAGTGGGATCTAAAGACTTTCTTCTCTGCTGATTCCCTCTGCTAGTTTACTTTTGGGAACAACTCACCAATTAGCTGTTTAAGGATTTTCCTTAGGGCAAAGTACTGTCGGGGGAAATTGCTGAAGTTCTTTTCCAGCTCTATAGACACTGAAGTCACCTCCATGGTCTTCACCTTCTCACATCTAGGAGGGATAGGGAGATAGGGGAAGAAAGGGCAGGGTCAGGGGAAGCTCCAGCTGAGTGAGTATGCAGATATTCTCTTTAGGGAGAAACTAAAATTCTCCATCCTCCCACTTTCTCCCTCCTCTCTGAAGACAAGTACTCACTTACTGCTTTCTTTTGCCAATCTATGGAGAGCCATATGGCTCCCTGAACAGAGCCTTATTTTAAGAATGAGTCTCAGAACTTTCTGGGGGTACGACTATATTTCATGCAAGTAGTAATCACTCTCCCCACTCTCCCAACCCCTTCCTTTGTCTGTCTTGTTTGGACACATTTCCACCCACAGGCACAGGGAGAATCTGGTTCTACATTACCTTGGTATCTTCCTTACCAGGTTAGTCCTGATGCTCAAAGGGGAAAAGGTAATGGACTATTACTCCCAATGATTTGCTCTCTAACTGGCTTCATGGATGCAATGAATCTTCTCCCACATCCTACCCAGACACTGCGTGACTTTCCTATCCTTCTCCCCTAACTCCTTACTGTACTCCTGGTCTCTAAGCTAAGACCTAACTCACTCAAAGAGATGCAAGAATCACTTACTTTTCCAGGGTACTTTTGACATCCTAGAGGGAAGGAGAAAAGAAAGCAATATTGGTCCTGGTAGTCAAGGGTCCTACAGGCAAAAGGTTCCCCCCTCCCCAAAGTCCTAGATCTATACAATAGGAATAGGGCAAACTAAGGGTCACAATGCAAGGGGAAGAGCTCCAGAGGGATCTGAGTACACCTCTCGACCTGATCCCTATTTTCAACTTCTGGTTAGCACGAAGCTTGGTAATTTTTATCACTTCCAAATGGTTTCTTGTGTCCTTGTCTTGCTCCTTACGGACACTGGGAGCTCAATGCAAAGGACACTTGCATTGTCTGCTCTTTACTCTGTCCCCCAAGTACCAACCACACACCTGTCTCCTTGAGGATCAGTATAGACTGGTGGCATAGGAATGAATCACACTTTCCTGTTGTTGTTTATTATCCCTGTCCGGAACTGGTTAATAAATATTAATAACTGTGTGCCAATCCTGATTTGTGAATACTTGGGGTCCAGAAGACAAAGAAGAGAAATCTCTGCCCCCCAAGGATTTCCCAGTTTAATGTGGAAGGCAGAACACACATACATGAAGGGACACAAGAATAAGTACCAAGCAATACATAACATGCAGATAAATGTACAACGAAGCCTCACTGATTCAAATGTTGGTAATCTGATCTCTAAAATAAGAGACATATTTCCTACAGCCTTGCTAACACCATTCATCTGCTTAAAAGAAGAAATTATTTCAAACATTTTAGAGGCATTATTTACATATCAAAAGTAATATATTATTTATACATAATTTCAAGTGTCCTTCAAACTAGGTTTGTATTTTTTTTTTAGCAGTAGGTAAATCAAGTTCCAGGGCCTAAAAGTAATGGCAACTACATTTACATAATTTTTAATGTATAGTTTTTTTCACTAATTCAGACTCGATTTCCCTCCTTTCAAACGGAATTTTTTTCTTTGGTACAAATTAAGCACATAATTGTTCACAAGACATAAGAACACAGAAATGATTAGAAGGGGATGGGAGAAATCAGAGAAGGCTTTCTATAGAAAAAGATCCTTTGAGTATGTCTGGAATAAAGAACTGGATTAGAGAAGCAGAGCAGAAGAGTGAGCATCCCAGGTTGACAGAATGGCCTGTGCAAAGCTATACTGCACTTGATCTGAGGGGCTATACAGGGGCAAAGGTCGAACCTTAAGCATCTCGAAGCCTGACTGTAAGCACTTGCCCTCCACCTCAGCAGCCAAGTGGGCCAGGTCCCGGCGCTTGTCTCCAAGGTGAGCAGCATTTTCTCGGAGGCGCTGTAGAATGTCTTGTTCCTCCTCCTCCAGTCGTGAAAGCAACATCTGCTGCTCTTCATCCAGCCGCCTATGAAGCTCTTCAAATTCCTTTAAGATCTGTTGCCGGCGACATTCCACTAGTCTCTGAGAAAAGTGGGAAGGTGTTATATTTAGCAGGGCCAGTGGGGCCTTACCCTACCCACCATGTGTATGAATTAACACAGACTTCCAGTGTCAATGGAAATAGCTTAACAGGATACTCATGTTTCTCTCCATTGAAATTTCCTTCTGTAAGTAATGGCTCCTTCCCCAATGTCACCCTTACTGATTACTCGGGAATGAAGACCACTGGGGAATTTTAAAAAAATCAGTGTTTAAAAAAATTTTAATTTTATTAACTTCTTAAAAAAGCTGTACTTCTATGGTTTAGTGAAAAAAAAGCAAGATATAAGAACTCAATAATATAATGACATCTACTATTATGGATACAAGATATATCTGCTATTTCCAACTCTAAAGTTCTAGCTAATGCAATTTATCAAGAAAAGGAAAGAAATAAGCACTGGGAAGTTAGAGATGAGATGGTGATCATTTGTATATTGCCAGACATCTACCCTCTAAAAACCAGAGAACCAACCGGAATAGTATCAGAATCAGTAAGATTTTAGTAATGGGTTATTACAAAATACATACAGTTGACTGTTGAACAATACAGGTTTGAACTGTGAGGGTCCATTTATACAAGGATTTTTTTTCCATAAATAGGGTATAGTACCATAAAGGTATTTTCTTTTCCTTATGCTTTCCTTAATAACATTTCCTTTTCTCCAGTTCACTTTATTGTGAGAATACAATATATAATACAAGTAACATATAAAATAGGTGTTAATCACTGCTTATGTCATCACTAATGCTTGTGGTCAACAGTAAGGTATTAAGAGTTAAGTTTTTCAACGACATGGATGGAACTAGAGGGTATTATGCTAAGTGAAATAAGTCAGTCAGAGAAAGACAAATATCATGAGATTTCATTCCTATGTGAAATTTAAGAAACAAATCAAGAGGAGCATAGGGGAAGGGAAGGAAAAATAAAATAAGATGAAATCAGAGAGGGAGACAAACCATAAGAGACTCTTAATCATAGGAAACAAACTGAAGGTTGCTGGAGGGGAGGTGGGTGGGTGGGGGATGATGTAACTGCGTGATGGGCATTAAGGAGAGCACGTGATGTAATGAGTGTTGGGTGTTATATGCAACTGATGAATCACTAAACTCTATCTCTGAAACTAATAAAAAAAAGAGTTAAGTTTTTGGGGAGTTGAAAGTTATATGCAGATTTTCCATTGCACTGCTAACCTTGTTCAAGGGTCAACTGTATATAGATTTCAGGGAAGAACCTGTTAAATAGTTTCAAGTCACTTCAGAGAACTGACAGTTCCCATCCCAGGAATAAGTTCCAAAAGTTTGTGAATTAATTGTTGAAATTTGAAATATGTTTTCTCTCAGCTACCACACAGAATTAAAGCTCTAACCTTCCTGAAATTTGATAATATAGTACTAAAACACCAGCCATAATACTTTCTGAAGGTTATCACCTAGCATGTCCTTCCTTTTGTACCTCCACTGCAACAAATGATCTGCCCAGATGGAGTCTCCCACGTGTCACGTGACTGATGGGGAAAAGTAAACCCAAGAGGGAAGTAAAAGAGAAGCAGAGACAGGGAATCTGGAAGTAAAAAGTAGATAGGGACGGAAAGGCAGGGCTGAGGGTGAATAGAGAGGGGCTGCAAAGCCAGTGTGGGCCTTCGAAGCCTGGTGTTTCTGGATTTCAAGCTAGTTCTCAGCAGAGGCTGGCTAGCTCTAATTCTGGAGCTGCTGCTGCTTCCCATTCCACTGCTGCATTCTCAGGTGCACACTGGAACAAAATATATTCTTACAGCATTTACCCTGTGAAAATTATAAAAGGAAACCTCACTAAAATGGAGTCAGGACGCCAGCAGGGGGAGCACTCACACCCTACCCCTGGTCAATTGTAGACCCAATTGGAAGAGATGGACCTTGCAAGTCCATCCTATCTTAACCACCCCAACAGGAGGAAGGAAGGTTTCCTTTTTGCAGGGCAACAAGCCAGCCAGTGACAAACTGTCACAACCCAGCCAATGAAAAGTCACTATACTCTGAACTCCCAGGTCACTTCAAGGACTTTTCATTTATAAGAGCCCCTCCCAACTACCTCCTTTCCTCTTTAGAAGAGTGGTCCTCTCCTTTGTTCTCTACACTTGCCTATGGATTTGCCTTAGCTTGCTTGTCCTGAATTGCAATTCTCTGCTATTCCTGAATAAACTCATTTATGCTGGTAAAGTAACTGAATTTTATTTAACCCCTAAGTAAAATACAACTTTTTTCCTTGTGTGTGTGCACACACACGTGTGTGTTGGTGTATGTTGAGAGGTGATGTATGGGTAGAATTTAGGATTCATAACTGTGGTAAATAGGAAGCAAAAGGGCTGTCTTTTATATAATCCCATAATCCCTTCTCTTTTTTTTTTCACTCTATATATGTAGGGCAGTGGTTCTTAATGAGGTTCTTACTTCCCACTAGGGATATTTTGGAAACAAGGGGCATTTTTTTGTTTGCCATAACTGGGGGTACTCTAGTAAGGCTGCTAGCACTCCAATATGTGAGATGACTCTGCAACATGCACCGTCCTGCACCATTTTCTATGTTCTGCTGTATATTTAAAAACATAGGCCTGGACTTGAATGTCATTTTATACATAGTAATTTAAACAGAGTTAATTTGTACCCAGTTTTAATATACCTGAATTTTTCAGAAATGGCTGAATAAAACTAAGACTGTATTTTTTTCTTAGAACTTTACCAAAAGTTACTTATCATTTTGAAAAAATTATGTCACCAAGAGCTAAGCTGCTTGTGGTGCTTGTCAACATTACTATGCAATTATTTCAGTCTGAATTTGTATTTGTTGCATTGTTGATGATGTCACATATAGGTACAAGGATAAAACTACATTGTGGTGTCTTTCAGGGTAGTTGTGCCCAAATATTTACATATCAGATTTTATATAAATCACTTTCCTTTATGTTGTGTGTGTGTATTTGAGCATAAGTCTCTTTTTAAAATTATGCAGGGAAGTTATTTTATCTATAATTTTCCCTTCAGCATGCTTAATTACTAATTATGTTTAAAAGGGGCACTGGGTCTGATTTTGGAAGTAGGGATGAGGGAGAGGTAGGAAGGAGAATTTAAATGGTCACAAAAGGAATGTTGGTGGTAGTTTCAGAGACCACTGGATTTTTAAAAACACCACAGATCTGTTCAAGCATTTAGAAGGTTTTAAAAAATTTTTATTCCCCTCTTTATCCTTTACCTTTAAGAAGGTGATCAACAGGAACAGGAAAGTTAATGACTGGGAATAAGCTTCGTTTTCACATATTTTAAGTTTCTCAGGAGCCCTCCAAAAGAACAAAGAACTTTTTTTTAAAGTTCACCTTTGCAATCAAAATTAGTTATAATTTTAAAAAATTCAAATGCTTGCTTTATTCAAATATATAAAGGACTAAGGTAGTACTTAGTAATACTTAATAATACTTGCTTTCTATCAAAATGTTGTTATTGTTAAAAAATTAGTGTTTCTACTATTTTCAAACTTGTGTTTAATTTCTGGTGATCCCTAAATCTCAACTCCAAAAATTCATTATTTCTTCTGGAAGCTTTTAATGAGGTCAAATTTCTATATTGTCTTCTTATGAATTTGCAACTGTACTTTCGTGCCATGTCATTATCTATTTTCTCCACCGGACTGTAAACTCAAGTAGGACAGGGACTGTGTTCTTGCTCATCATTGTTCCCCAGGGTCAGAATTTGGCCTATACTGGAAGCTTAATACATACTTATGGATTCATGCAGAGCTAGTATCCCTGATTTTGCTACATATTGGCTGTGTGATCTTGGACTAGATACTTATTCAAGTTTTGTTTCCTCCTGTGATAATTGAGGGTAATAATACCCACTTTACAAGGTATCTAAGTTCATCTTTGCTAAAGATGACCTCCAGGACTCCCTTTCCTTTGTCTTACAGCTCCTCTAGGTCCCACATGTTCATTGGCCTGAACTCTTAGAACTCTAACCTGGGCAGAACCTTAAAACCTAATGCAACCCTGTAAGTTTGGAATGTCATGGCACCCAATGAATTCATACACGGGACTCAATAAATACTTAGTTATTATTGCCACTATTAAGAATTGTTCACTGTCCAATAAAATAAGACAGATACCAAAATCTCATGCTACAAATATGGTAATGCTATGAAAGAGAAGCAAAATTATATGCAAATTAAGAAAGTTAATTTCTGAAGGATCAAGGAAGGCTGTATAGGAAGTGGCTTTTATCCTGCATGAAGGATAGATAGGATCCTATAGATGTAGGATGGAGAGAGCAACAGTCTAGGAGAACCAACATCATCTAGCATACCTGAACTTACTGAAGAGAATGTGGTCCTAAAGTCACTGGGCAGTTCTGGGAGCTCTTTTGTTAGCTTCTTCTTTCTTTCTCCCCAGTGAACCTTTCCAAATTCTTCTCTCCTCAGTCTCTCTAAGAAACTCCTATCCCTGCTCTCTCCCTGCTTTACAAGAAAAAAGGAGACCAATGGGCGTGAACTCCCTCAACCTGCCACACGTAAGATGCTGTCTGCCCTTCCTTCACTTCCTACATCCTTCTCTTCAATACTTAAATCATTGCAAATAATTTAAGTACAATGTATAATGACAAAGAAGCCTAATAAAATACCATTGTTTTTGAGAGAACAGCATTTTTCGAATGAATCAGAACTGGTGGATTAAAGAATGTGTGGTTAATGTGTGGTTAACTGCCTGCAGAGCAGCCCAAATGGAATCATCTGCCTTTACCTTGAGCTCTCCAGGCTTCTTCTCCTCAGAGGACTTGCAGCGGGTGATCTCCTGCAGCTTCTGCTCCAGGGGCTCCAGGCACTTCTGCAATTTTTCCTGAGGGTGGGAAGTGGGAGAGGTGGCATTTAGGGTTGCCTGGTACATCCTACATTCAGAGGTTAACCCATTTATTTTAAACCATTTATTTGCTTCCTATCCATCTCATCACCTCTTGATCCCACTCCCTTCCTTGCCTGTCATTTGGGGTGTCAATTTCTGGTCCTTCCTCCTGCTGCCAGCCTGTCCCCATCATCTTCCTTGCTCTCCAAACTTTCCTCTCACTGAATCTCACAGTTGTCCAGCTGTCACCAACTCCGTGTCCTTCCCCAATCCTATCATTTTCTTACTCAAGTGACTGCCTATTATGGTCAAAGTGACTTTCTGTACTCAGATATCCTTCTTTACACTTGTCCTCCCATCCAACTCAAACCACCTACAAATATAATAAAGTCTTTATTACTTACACTGTAAACAACTTTAAATCTTGTGTCCAAGATTTTATTAACATAATTAAACAAAATACTTGATCAGTGCTAAGATATTAAAATCTTTAGTTCCTATTACTCGAACATTTACCCTGTGTCCCAACAGTAATTAAATCCGATGCCACATTATCTATTATCTAGCCAGATACAAATGGCAGACAAGTTCAGCTTAGTCTGGTGGGGATCAGTCTAAACTAATGTTATGTATTCCCAATACCGATGGGAAAATAAGGAACATTCTGAGCAGGGGGACAGACCGAAATCAGACCACTTTTCAGTTCCTCCTAAGTTTGACCATCTCCAAGTGGTTTCATTCATTTATAAAAAATGATACATTATAAGACCAAACAAAGCAATATTCACCCATAAGACTCAAATGATGTTAGGAAAAGTCAGAAAGCAATTTTGAGGCGCTCCTCAAAACTGCTCTTCTTCATGCTTGAGGATAACTGATCAGATGTAGTGTGCCCTCTGTGTATATAGCTCTGAGGTGACTAGAGAGTAAGGACCAGATACAGTCTTGCCCTCAGCTTAGGATCCTCTACCCAGGCAGTCTGCCATCCTCTGTGCTCCTCTCTCTTGCCCCACCTTGGCATCATGTGTCTGGTTCCCCACCTTGTACTCCTGTGTGGCATCATCCAGTGGCACGACGGTGTGGGCCCGGTGGGTGTGGGAAATTGCACATATCAAACATACAGCCTCCTGGTCCTCATAGCAAAAGAGGCTGAGGGCCTCATGGTGCTGGGGACAGAGGCTTTCATCTCGGATCTTCCGCTTAACAGCCTGGAGCTGCTTGGCAATTTCCACCATACTGCCTAGTTGTCGATTAGGTCGGAGACTGCGGTAGCGGGATGTTTTTCGACACACAGGACAAGGGAAGTCCCTCTCTAGGTCCTCCCACCAACGGGTGATGCAAGCTTTGCAGAAGTTGTGTCCACACTCAATGATGACAGGCTCCTTCAGATACTCCAGGCACACAGAGCAACTCGCCTCCACCTGTAAGTTCTCCAGCGCTGCAGCTGTGGAGGCTGCAGAGGCCCCAGCATCTAACAGACTTGTCTCTGCCATTATTTAACTTAGGGATGGAAAGGGGGCAGAGAGAGAAAAATATTAGTTGGAGGTTTAATTTTTTTGTACCCCTGGCCTGACATTTACTCCCATGATAAATCCTAACTCCAGTTAGCCCTATTTTGGTATCTTACATCTTCTCTTCCACTAGATTCAACCTTTTTTTTTTTTTTAAAGTAGGCTCCATGCCCAGTGTGGAGCCCAAAACAGGGCCTGAACTCAGGACCCTGAGATCGAGACCTGAACCAAGGTCAAGAGTTGGACACCTAACCCACTGAGCCATCCAGGTCCCCCTCAACCTCTTTTTTGTTTCTGTTTCCAAAACCTGTGACTCCCAGCCATCAATCTATTTTTTTTTTTTCCTCCTCAGCACACTGACACCCAACCACCAATCTCTTTTGTCTTTACCTCTGCTTTCTCATTAGAGGCTTCCTTCAACTCTAGTCCAGCATACTTTTCCTAATCCAGACTTATCCCACATGTATCTTAAAAACAGACCAATGTATCCCTAGTTTGACATATTTTTCTAATAGATAAGAAAGGAGCTTGGGAAACTGGAAAGTGCCATAAAAGTCAAAATATTAATTAAGATTTCTTAAGTATATTTTAAAGTTTAATATTACAGAAAAATTTTTATTGCAATAGCTCTTTGAAGCATAAGCTTCTCTGCCACTGTTCTGTCACTCTTTCAAAGGGTAAGAAAAGGAATAAGTTAGGCAAGAGTAACAAGCTCTTTTCAGGAAAATTTGAAATTATTCTTTCTTGTATCAGACTAGTCTAGAGGAAGTGTGCCTTCTTGGAATGAAATGATTCACACATTTGGAACTGCTGAAAAGTGATAAATATGTGGCAACTACACTAAAAAGTTTATTAGTATATACTTCTCGAAAAATATATGCTCTTGAAAAGAGGGCTGACAAGTCTTTTCTAAATATTCAGCAGTGACTGGAGTCTTTTGAAATAGCTACTGAAAACTAATTCCTTGGAGGTACTGTGCCTCCAACTAATAGATTCTGGAGTGGTTGGGATTTAGAGAAAAAAAAGTAAAGAGTCAATCAAAGTCTCTCTCAAGTGAAGGCTCAAGATACTGGAAATGCATCAAAGGGATTTATAAAGCAGAAGGCTGGTCCCCCACTCCTTCCTTAAAAAATCACACTTTTATCCATGAAATAGTTGATTTCTCTATCCACCCCCCTTCCCCTCCACACCAAGGGACCCAACAGAAGAAAGGAAATTTGGTAGGTCTAAGTGCTATGAGATAAGTGGCCATGTAATGAGTTGGGTTAACAATGATTATTGTATATACTGATGGCACACATGAAAAGTGTTTTAATTTGGAGTAGGAGCTCATAATTTATTTGGACCTGAATTCTTCCCTCAACCAGGAGAGAAGTTCAGTCAGATGATTCTTCTTCACCGAAGGGAAACCAACTTTGACTAGTGAACCTGCCCCTTTCTTCTAGAAATAAGGTGGCCTCCTCACCTGGGGTGAGTTGAACTGTACGCAGATTTAGGGACCAGGATGGATCTAGACTGGCAAAGAAGTGGTGTGAAAGAGAAATGGGGAAAAGGTTAGGAAAGCAGAGAGAGGACTTTACAGCCATAGTGAGGCCTCGGGTGCCTCTGGGTTGGTCATTTCTTTCCCTCTATTCCTCGTGTCTCAGTAGAAGGGCAAACTTCAGGGACGTCCTCATTTTGTTTCTACCACTGTCCGGGGTCCCACCTTGCGACCCTCTCCTGAGCGTCGTCCACAACTCAGTCCCACCCTCGTCTCCATCTTCTCTCGCCAGATCTGGCGTAAGGGGATTGGAGAGGGGGAGAGGAAACGTCGTGGTTGACAGGGAAGGAGGAATGCGTGTCCAGGTGAGGAGGAGGTGTGACGTGAAGGTGGGATGCTCGCCGCTATGACGCAGCCGAGGCCCGCGGTGACGGCGTCAGAGTTTCACCCGGGGAGGCGAGCGGCAGCGGGACGGGGGAACGGCGGGGTAGCCAAGCAACGCCGGACGCGCTGACGTCGCCGGGGCGGCAAAACGTCCGCCCGGGCCCAAGGCGGGCGGAGGCAGCTGTGGTTACGTGCGGGGGGCCGGTGACGCAGTCGCGGGGCGCTGGGACGCGGCGTGCGGAGCCGGCCGGCAGGGGCAGGCCCCAGGGCCCGGGCGCGGCGGCGGGACAGCACCTACCTTCCCGGCTTCAGGTCCGGGAGTGCGGGGCGCGGAGCCGCCGGAGCGCTGCCTCCCTCCTTCCTCCTCCCCCCGCCCCCGCCCCGCAGCGCGACACACAATACTCGCCGGAAGCGGAAGCCGCGCCGAGAAGCTCGTGTCAGTGGAAGCCTGGGTGTCGGCTCGCTGCCGTGGGAAGGCCTAGCGGTGCTTGCGGGAGGAGAAGGAGGGGGGCCAGAGGTGAGAACCAGCTGGAGGAGTCAAGAGCGAGAAGGGACCGGGAGGGGCAGGTGTCTGAAATGTGGTCGTCCAGGTGACCGGAGGAATCCTCTGGAGAAAGAGGGCCGCGCATGCGCCTGGTTGAGCGCTGAAGCCCCATTGCCCGCAGGGCGCCGACGGGCACCAGAGACGGAGGCTGCTCTGCCAGGTTCCGGGGCCCGGCTGTGGCCGCGCTTGCTGGTCCTGGCTGGGGCCGGGAGCCGTTGGGGGCAGGGCAAGGGCGGTTGCGGACTTTGAGCTACACTTATCCTCTCTTCAGGCCAGTCCAGAGAGAAGGTGGCGAGCTGAGGCGGCCAGTTACGTGGCGGGCCTGCGGGTCTCAGCTGGCACGTCACTTCCGACTGTTTGAGTTTTAGCCTTTTAACATTCCAGGATTAGGTAAGTTCTCCCTGCCGTGGGCTTTAAATGCTCCTCGCCCTACCCTCGCCAAGAGGGCTTAAAGACATTGTTTATCTTCCCCGGTGGAGTGGAAGTCCTGCCATTCTGCTGCTCACCTTTTTATCCTCAACTTCTCACCCGGCCCCCACCGCAGGCAAGCTGTTAAAGTGGGTGCTAGCTAACGCCCATTCTTCCCACTTTGCGGGCTCTGACTTGAGATTGTCCCAAAGAACAGATGATGCTTGTGTGGGGACTCAGACTTTTGCATTATAGCCTCCCTGCTTTCCTGTTCTGCTGCTGGAAGCTTTGCAGGCCTGTGACTTTGGAGGAAGAGCCTGCTCAAAGAAGTGTGTTGAAATAGGGAGGTGGTGCTGAATAGAGGTGTTGGAGCTGGGGAGGACCTAGTGCAGGTTAGAGGTGTGATGAGACTGGGGAGGAGTTAGTGCTAGGAGTGTCTGATATTGTTCATGGAAAAGGCAGCTTATCCCACACCTTCTCTCCCACAACACTTGGCATGCAGAATGAAAGACATGGGCAGATTTTAGTGTACCCATTTCTAGGAGGAAATGGCCCAATGGCCCATCTTGTTCCTGTGTAAGTTGTGATGTTGTTTATAAACACAATGCAGTATTTAACCTTTCATCCTGGGAGCCAGAAACTATTTACTTGCAGAAAATACCAAATGTGTGAGGTACAGGGATTTAGGATCAGGCATACTAATATAATTGGTCTCCTTGCCCCTTTTTTTTTTTTCTGGTAGCCAATGATTTGAAGAGGATTAAACTTGGGAAAATTACGTTTATTTTTTTTTTCTCATTGTTATTTGACTATTAGGAATTTTAGCAGTGGTAAAATTTGGTTTACAAAACGCCTCAATTTTTTTTTTTAAAGATTTTATATATTTATTTGAGAGAGCACGTGTGAGAGAGAGATCAGCAGCAGGGCAAAGGGAGAGGGAGAAGCAGACTCCCAGCTGAGCAGGGAGCCCAATGAGGGACTCGATCCCAGGACCCCAGGATCATGACCCCAGCAGAAGGCAGAAGGCTAACCAACTGAGCCACCCAGGTGCCCAAAACACCTCAGTTCTAAGATAGGGTAGTTTGAAAGCCACTAACTGGGGGGTAATCCACTTTAGCTTTGCTTTGGAGGGTGGGTGATGATGGTGAGGTTTGGTTCTGGTTTTGATTTGTTCATTTGTAACTTTTAAGGTGTTGCTAGCATTCCATTCTGGCTTCCTGTTTGTAGGTGACCATTCTGAGGAGGAAGTGTATTTCAAAGGTCTGTTAAGAATGTTTTTGCCTGGAGACTGATTATTAAGATTTTATGCTGAATATGGAAGGAAAGGTGAGAGAATGTTTAGATAAAAATATAAAATTATGTAGGTCATGTACTATGATACAGAATAGGGGTTGGCAAACCTTTCCTGTAAAGAACCAGGTAAGCTGTATTTTCTGCTTTGAGGCTCATACTTTCCCTCTGTATTTGTAGTGTGAAAACAGTGTTGGACAATACCAAATAAATGAGAATTGTTTTGTTCCAATAAAACTTTTTGTATGGATGCTGAAATTTGAATTTTATGTGTCATAAAATATTTATTTTTCTTTTGATTTAACCCCCAATCATTTAAAAATGTAAAAACCATTCTTAGACCGACCCCTGACATAGAACAATAATGAAGTACCCAGGATGTTTCAAGAGAGAATAAGTAATTGGGAACAAGTGTGAACACAATGCTGTGATATCTTATTTCCAGCTGTCTATATAATAATACACAAAATAATAATAAAGGAAATCTTAAATCTTAACTCACATTTTGTTATTATGACTTGTGAAACTTGGTAAGCTGAGATTTATGCATGTAGTAGGATACAAGTACATTCTTTAAACAAAGTGTATTCCTTGTTCAGAATTGAAAGGGATTGTAGTTCAGGAGATGTGGAATTATGCTGAGTTATAATGTTGATTTATTTATATCAAGGCATTTCCACCACAGGAGTATGCAAAATTTCATTACAGTAATGAGATGAAGGAGAATTAAAATTAAAAATATATATACATTGTAATATATTTTTTAAAATTTATACTTAAATTCAACTTAGTTAACATACAGTGTATTATTAGTTTCAGGAGTAGCATTTAGTGATTCATCAGTTGCATGTAAGACCCAGTGCTCATTACATCAAGTGTCCTCCTTAATGCCCATCACCCAGTTACCCTATTCCCCGCTTAATTCCCCTGCAGCAACCCTCAGTTTGTTCCCTATAGTTAAGAGTCTCTTATGGTTTGCCTTCCTCTGTATCTTATTTTATTTTTCCTTCCCTTCCCCTATGTTTATCTGTTTGTTTAGAAAATTCCACGTAGGAATGAAATCATGTGGTATTTGTCTTTCTCTGACTGACTTGTTTGGCATAGCATAATACCCTCTAGTTCACTTTGTTGCAAATGGCAAGATTTCATTCTTTCTGATGGCAGAGTAATATTGCATTCTGTATATATACCACATCTTTTTTCCCCCTCTATAAGTGGAAAGCCAAATTGGGCCTTTTTTCTTTCTTTTTTTTTTTTTAATTCTTATGTTAATCCCCTACATTACATCATTAGTTTTAGATGTAGTGTTCTATGATTCATTGTTTGTGCATAACACCCAGTGCTCCATGCAGAATGTGCCCTCCTCAATACCCACCACCAGGCTAACCCATCCTCCCACCCCGCTCCCCACTAGAACCCTCAGTTTGTTTTTCAGAGTCCATCGTCTCTCATGGTTCGTCTACCCCTCCCATTTCCCCCGCTTCATTCTTCCCCTCCCGCTACCTTCTTCTTCTTCTTTTTTTTTTCTTAACCTATATTGCATTATTTGTTTCAGAGGTACAGATCTGAGATTCAACAGTCTTGCACAATTCATAGTGCTTACCAGAGCACATACCCCCCCCAGGGCCTATCACCCAGTCACCCCATCCCTCCCACCCCACCCCCCACTCCAGCAACCCTCAGTTTGTTTCCTATGATTAAGAATTCCTCATATCAGTGAGATCATATGATACATGTCTTTCTCTGTTTGACTTATTTCGCTCAACATAATACACTCCAGTTCCATCCACGTCGTTGCAAATGGCAAGATCTCATTCCTTTTGATGGCTGCATAATATTCCATTGTATATATATACCACATCTTCTTTATCCATTCATCTGTCGATGGACATCTTGGCTCCTTCCACAGTTTGGCTATTGTGGACATTGCTGCTATAAACATCGGGGTGCACGTACCCTTTCGGATCCCTACATTTGTATCTTTGGGGTAAATACCCAGTAGTGCAATTGCTGGATCATATGGTAGCTCTATTTTCAACTTTTTGAGGAACCTCCATACTGTTTTCCAGAGTGGCTGCACCAGCTTGCATTCCCACCAACAGTGTAGGAGGGTTCCCCTTTCTCCGCATCCCCGCCAACATCTGTCATTTCCTGACTTGTTAATTTTAGCCATTCTGACTGGTGTGAGGTGGTATCTCATTGAGGTTTTGATTTGGATTTCCCTGATGCCAAGCGATGTTGAGCACTTTTTCATGTGTCTGTTGGCCATTTGGATGTCTTCTTTGGAAAAATGTCTGTTCATGTCTTCTGCCCATTTCTTGATTGGATTCTTTGTTCTTTGGGTGTTGAGTTTGATAAGTTCTTTATAGATTTTGGATACTAGCCCTTTATCTGATATGTCATTTGCAAGTATCTTCTCCCATTCTGTTGGTTGTCTTTTGGTTTTGTTGACTGTTTCCTTTGCTTTGCAAAAGCTTTTTATCTTGATGAAGTCCCAATAGTTCATTTTTGCCCTTGCTTCCCTTGCCTTTGGCGATGTTTCTAGGAAGAAGTTGCTTCAGCTGAGGTCAAAGAGGTTGCTGCCTGTGTTCTCCTTTAGGATTTTGATGGACTCCTGTCTCACATTGAGGTCTTTCAACCATTTGGAGTCTATTTTTGTGTGTGGTGTAAGGAAATGGTCCAGTTTCATTCTTCTGCATGTGGCTGTCCAATTTTCCCAACACCATTTGTTGAAGAGACTGTCTTTTTTCCATTGGACATTCTTTCCTCCTTTGTCAAAGATGAGTTGACCATAGAGTTGAGGGTCCATTTCTGGGCTCTCTATTCTGTTCCATTGATCTATGTGCCTGTTTTTGTGCCAGTACCATGCTGTCTTGATGATGACAGCTTTGTAATAGAACTGGAAGTCCGGAATTGTGATGCCGCCAGCTTTGCTTTTCTTTTTCAACATTCCTCTGGCTATGCGGAGTCTTTTCTGGTTCCATACAAATTTTAGGATTATTTGTTCCATTTCTTTGAAAAAAGTGGATGGTATTTTGATGGGGATTGCATTGAATGTGTAGATTGCTCTAGGTAGCATTGACATCTTCACAATATTTGTTCTTCCAATCCGTGAGCATGGAATGTTTTTCCATTTCTTTGTGTCTTCCTCAATTTCTTTCATGAGTATTTTATAGTTTTCTGAGTACAGATCCTTTGTCTCTTTGGTTAGATTTATTCCTAGGTATCTTATGGTTTTGGGTGCAATTGTAAATGGGATAGACTCCTTAATTTCTCTTTCTTCTGTCTTGTTGTTGGTGTATAGGAATGCCACTGACTTCTGTGCATTGATTTTATATCCTGCCACTTTACTGAATTCCTGTATGAGTTCTAGCAGTTTTGGGGTGGAGTCTTTGGGGTTTTCCACATAAAGTATATCATCTGCAAAGAGTGAGAGTTTGACTTCTTCTTTGCCAATTTGGATGCCTTTTATTTCTTTTTGTTGTCTCATTGCTGTGGCTAGGACTTCCAATACTATGTTGAATAACAGTGGTGATAGTGGACATCCCTGCCGTGTTCCTGACCTTAGGGGGAAAGCTCTCAGTTTTTCCCCATTGAGAATGATATTCGCTGTAGGTTTTTCATAGATGGCTTTTATGATATTGAGGTATGTACCCTCTATCCCTATACTCTGAAGAGTTTTGATCAAGAAAGGATGCTGTACTTTGTCAAAAGCCTTTTCTGCATCTATTGAGAGGATCATATGATTCTTGTTCTTTCTTTTGTTAATGTATTGTATCACATTGATTGATTTGCGGATGTTGAACCAACCTTGCAGCCCAGGGATAAATCCCACTTGGTCGTGGTGAATAATCCTTTTAATGTACTGTTGGATCCTATTAGCTAGTATTTTGGTGAGAATTTTTGCATCCATGTTCATCAGGGATATTGGTCTGTAATTCTCCTTTTTGATGGGGTCTTTGTCTGGTTTTGGGATCAAGGTAATGCTGGCCTCATAAAATGAGTTTGGAAGTTTTCCTTCCATTTCTATTTTTTGGAACAGTTTCAGAAGAATGGGTATTAATTCTACTTTAAATATTTGGTAGAATTCCCCTGGGAAGCCATCTGGCCCTGGACTTTTGTTTTTTGGGAGATTTTTGATGACTGCTTCAATTTCCTTAGTGGTTATAGGTCTGTTCAGGTTTTCTGTTTCTTCCTGGTTCAGTTTTGTTAGTTGATACATCTCTAGGAATGCATCCATTTTTTCCAGGTTATCTAATTTGCTGGCATAGAGTTGTTCATAATATGTTCTTATAATTGTTTGTATTTCTTTGGTGTTGGTTGTGATCTCTCCTCTTTCATTCATGATTTTGTTGATTTGGGTCATTTCTCTTTTCTTTTTGATAAGTCTGGCCAGGGGTTTATCAATCTTGTTAATTCTTTCAAAGAACCAGCTCCTAGTTTCGTTGATCTGTTCTACTGTTCTTTTAGTTTCTATTTCATTGATTTCTGCTCTGATCTTTATTATTTCTCTTCTCCTGCTGGGTTTAGGCTTTATTTGCTGTTCTTTCTCCAGCTCCTTTAGGTGTAGGGTTAGGTTGTGTATTTGAGACCTTTCTTGTTTCTTGAGAAAGGCTTGTATTGCTATATACTTTCCTCTCAGGACTGCCTTTGCTGCATCCCAAAGATTTTGAATAGTTGTGTTTTCATTTTCATTGTTTTCCATGTATTTTTTTAATTCTTCTTTAATTTCCTGGTTGACCCATTCATTCTTCAGTAGGATGCTCTTTAGCCTCCATGTATTTGAGTTCTTTCTGACTTTCCTCTTGTGATTGAGTTCTAGTTTCAAAGCATTGTGGTCTGAAAATAGGCAGGGAATGATCCCAATCTTTTGGTACCGGTTGAGACCTGATTTATGACCTAGGATGTGATCGATTCTGGAGAATGTTCCATGGGCACTAGAGAAGAATGTGTATTCCATTGCTTTGAGATGGAATGTTCTGAATATGTCTGTGAAGTCCGTTTGGTCCAATGTGTCATTTAAAGTCTTTATTTCCTTGTTGATCTTTTGCTTAGACGATCTGTCCATTTCAGTGAGGGGGGTGTTAAAGTCCCCCACTATTACTGTATTGTTGTCGATGTGTTTCTTTGCTTTGTTATTAATTGCCTTATATAATTGGCTGCTCCCATGTTAGGGGCATAGATATTTACAATTGTTAGATCTTCTTGTTGGATAGACCCTTTAAGTAGGATATAATGTCCTTCCTCATCTCTTATTACAGTCTCTGGTTTAAAATCTAATTTGTCTGATATAAGGATTGCCACCCCAGCTTTCTTTTGGTGTCCATTAGCATGGTAAATGGTTTTCCACCCCCTCACTTTCAATCTGGGGGTGTCTTTGGTTCTAAAATGAGTCTCTTGCAGACAGCATATGGATGGGTCTTGTTTTTTAATCCAGTCTGATAGCCTCTGTCTTTTGATTGGGGCATTTAGCCCATTTACATTCAGGGTAACTATTGAAAGATAGGAATTTAGTGCCATTGTGTTGCCTGTAAGGTGACTGTTACCGTATATTGTCTGTGTTCCTTTCTGGTCTATGTTGCTTTTAGGGTCTCTCTTTGCTTAGAGGACCCCTTTCAAGATTTCTTGTAGGGCTGGTTTTGTGTTTGCAAATTCCTTTAGTTTTTGTTTGTCCTGGAAGCTTTTTATCCCTCCTTCAGTTTTCAATGACAGCCTAGCTGGATAGAGTATTCTTGGCTGCATATTTTTCTCATTTGGTGCTCTGAATATATCCTGCCAGTCCTTTCTGGCCTGCCAGGTCTCTGTGGATAGGTCTGGTGCCAATCTAATGTTTCTACCATTGTAGGTTACATATCTCTTCTCCCGAGCTGCTTTCAGGATTTTCTCTTTGTCTATGAGACTCGTAAGTTTTACTATTAGATGTCGGGGTGTTGACCTATTTTTATTGATTTTGAGAGGGGTTCTCTGTGCTTCCTGGATTTTGATGCCTGTTTCCTTCCCCAAATTGGGGAAGTTCTCTGCTATAATTTGCTCCATTATACCTTCTGCCCCTCTCTCTCTTTCTTCTTCTTCTGGGATCCCAATTATTCTAATGTTTCATCTTATGGTATCGCTTATCTCTCGAATTCTGCCCTCGTGATCCAGTAGTTGTTTATCTCGGTTTTTCTCAGCTTCTTTATTTTCCATCATTTGGTCTTCTATATTACTGATTCTCTCTTCTGCCTCATTTATCCTAGCAGTTAGTGGCCCCATTTTTCATTGCACCTCAATAGCCTTTTTGATTTCTACTTGGTTAGATTTTAGTTCTTTTACTTCTCCAGAAAGGGTTTCTCTAATAACTTCCATATTTTTTTCAAGCCCAGCTAGTATCTTTAAAGTGATGATTCTGAACTCTAGATCTGACATCGTACTAATGTCTGAATTGAGTAGGTCCCTGGCAGTCGGTACTACCTCTTGTTCTTTTTGTTGAGGTGATTTTTTCTGTCTTGTCATTTTGTGCAGAAGAGAATAGATTAATGAGAGAACAAAATGCTAGGAGAGTAACCACATCCCCAGAAAATATAAACAAATCAGAAAAGACCTGAAGCAGTGGAACAAGAAATGGAAAGAGAGAAAAAAGATAAAGATAAAGATAAAGATAAAAACAAACAAAAACAAACAAAACAAAACAACAACAACAAAAAAAACCAGAATGTGATCAAATATGATCAGGCTGGTATATAGATCAGTGCCACACACTAGATTTGGGGTGTATTTTGGTCTTTTATAAGAAAGTCTCTCCCAAAATTTTAAAGAAAGAAAAAGTTATATATGTACAAAAATAAGGGTTGATATGATGAAGGGATGGAATATGACTGTAAAGATGGAAATTATAAAAATTTTTATAAAAGGAATTGATAAGAAGTTGTTTGAAAAAAGAAAGAAGAGGGGCGCCTGGGTGGCTCAGTTGGTTAAGCGACTGCCTTCGGCTCAGGTCATGATCCTGGAGTCCTGGGATCGAGTCCCGCGTCGGGCTCCCTGCTCAGCGGAGGGTCTGCTTCTCCCTCTGACCCTCTTCCCTCTCGTGCTCTCTGTCTCTCATTCTCTCCCTCAAATAAATAAATAAAATTTAAAAAAAAAAGAAAGAGGATTTAAAAAAAGAAAAAAGAAAAAAAAAGGGAGAGAATGTGATCAGGCAGGGGAGTAGAAAAACCATATACTAGAGATTTAGGGTATATTTTAATCTGTTAGAAGAAACTATCTCAAAATTTTAAAGAGAGAACAACTTATATATATATGCCAAAAATACGGGTAACTACTATGAAAGGATAGAATATGACTCTAAAAATGAAAAATAAAAATGTTTTTTTAAAAAAAGGGATTGATAAGATGTTGGTTGAAAAAGGGAAAAAGAAAAATTCAAAAAAAAGAAAAAAAAAAGAAAGACAGTTAAAAAAAAATTAACTTTGAAAGACTAAAGAATCATGGTAAAAAAGCCATGAATTCTATGTGCAGTATTCCCCTAGTGCTGGAGTTCTGCTGTTCTCATTGATGGGTAAACTTGGTCTTGGCTGGCTGTTCTCGCTGATCTTCTGGAGGAGGGGCCTGTTGCCATGGTTCCCAAATATCTTTGCCAGAGGCGGAAGTGCCCCGCCCCTGCCCGGTCCGGGCTAAGTAATCTGCTCGGGTTGCTCTCCGGAGCTTTTGTTCCCTGCGAGCTTTCCGTACAGCTTTGGAGGCCGAGAGTGAAAATGGCGGCCTCCCAATCTCTGCCCCGGAGGAGCTGAGAACTCGGGGCCCCGCTCCTCAGTGTGCCCCCAGAGAAAAGCCTTCAGTCACTCCCGTCTCCCCGGTCTCCGGCCGCACTCCGTGCTCACCCGGCCTGTGACCACGCGTTTCTATCTCTGGCACCCCACCCCGGGTGGAGTCTCCAAACCCAGCAGATTCCTGCGGTGCACTCCCGTGCGGCTCCTCCCGGGGGAGGAAAGTGAGTCTCCCCAGATCTGCCGCTTGTTGGGTCCCTGCTGGAGGAGCAGTGGCCCGACTGTGCCATGGATCACGGTTTATGGCAACCCCGAGCTGAGAGCCCGCACCTGGGCTCCGCCTCTGCAGCCGGCTTCCCTGCTCCGATACCTGGGAGCTCTGCCGCACTCAGGCACCCCGGTCTTTCTGTGACCTCGAGGGTCCTGAGACCATACTGTCCCGGAGGATTCCACCCCCCGCTTAGCCACCAGAGTGACGTCCCTCAGCGGAGCAGACTTTTAAAAGTTCCGATTTTGTGCTCCGTGGTTCTATCACTTGCCAGAAGCGGCTGACGGAGGCTCCTCCCCCGCCGTCTGTCCTCCCAAATACCGCCTCGGATTCACTTCTCCGCACGTCCTACCTTCCAGAAAGTGGTCGCTTTTCTGATCGGGCCTTTTTTCTTTTAAGACTTATTTTTGTGAGAAAGAGGGTGAGCATGCCAGTGCGTGCATAGCGGGGGAGGGGCAGAGGGAGAAGCAGATTCTTGTGGAGCGGGAGCCTGATTCAGAGAGAGCACGAGCAGGGGGAGCAGCAGAGGGAGAGGGAGAAGCAGACTTCCCACCAAGCAGGGAGTCTGATGCAGGACTCGATCCCAGGACCCTGGGATCATGACCCAAGCCGAAGGCAGCCGCTTAACTGACTGAGCCACCCAGGCGCCCTGGAACTAGAGGGTATTCTAAGCAAAATAAGTCAGTCAGAGAAAGACAAATATCATATGATTTCACAAAATCAGAGAGGGAGACAAACCATAAGAGACTCTTAATCATAGGACACAAACCGAGGGTTGCTGGAGGGGAGGTGGGTGGGGGCATGGGGTAACTGGGTAATGGGCATTAAGGAGGGCTCTTGATATAATGAGGGTCCTGGGATAGAGCCTCACATCGGGCTCCCTGCTCGGTGGGAAGCCTGCTCCTCCCTCTCCCACTCCCCTTGCTTGTGTTCCCTCTCTCACTGTCTCTCTCTCAAATAAATAAATAAATAAAATCTTTTAAAAAAATTTTTATTTTAAATTAAAAAAAAAAAAGCCCAGGGTGCCTAGGTAGCTCAGTTGATTAAGCATCTGCCTTCAGCTCAGGTCATGATTCCAGGGTCCTAGTTCCATCCATGTCCTTGCAAATGGCAAGATTTACTTTTTTTAAAAAAGATTTTTATATTTATTTATTTGAGAGAGAGAATGAGAGAGAGCACGAGAGGGGGGAGGGTCAGAGGGAGAAGCAGACTCACCGCTGAGTGGGGAGCCTGATGCAGGACTTGATCAAGGAACTCCAGGATCATGACCTGAGCCAAAGGTAGTCGCTTAACCAACTGAGCCACCCAGGCGCCCACAAAATTTCCTTCTTTTTGATGGCTGAGTAATATTCCTCTGTGTGTGTGTGTGTGTGTGTGTGTGTGTGTGTAAGTGACTTCTTTATCCGTTTATCCGGTGATGGACATCTGGGCTGTTTCCATATTTTGGCTATTGTGGACATTGCTGCTGTAAACATTGGGGTGCAGGTGTCCCTTCGAATCACTATGTTTGTATCCTTTGGATAAATATCTAGTAGTGCAATTGCTGGGTCCTAGGGTAGGTCTATTTTTAACATCTTGATGAACCTCCATACTGTTTTCCAGAGTGGCTGTACCAGTTTACATTCCCACCAACACTGTAAGAGGGTTCCTCTTTCTCCACATCCTCACCAACATTTCTTGTTTCCTAAGTTGTTCATTTTCGCCATTCTGACTGGTATAAGGTGGTATCTCATTGTGGTTTTGATTTGTATTTCCCTGATGCCAAGTGATGTGGAGCATTTTTCATGTGTCTCTTGGCCATTTGGATGTCTTTGGAGAAAAGTCTGTTCATGTCTTCTGTGCAGTTCTTGACTGGATTATTTGTTTTTTGGATGTTGAGTTGGAGAAGTTCTATATAGATTTTGGATACTAGCCATTTATCTGATGAGACATTTGCAAATACTTCTCCCAATCTTTAGGTTGTCTTTTAGTTTTGTTGACTATTTCCTTTGCTCTGCAGAAGCTTTTTATCTTGATGAGGTCCCACGAGTTCATTTTTGCTTCTATTTCCCTTGCCTTTGTAGACGTGTCTAGCAAGAAGTTGCTGCAGCCAACATCAGAGGTTGCTGCCTGTGTTCTCTAGGATTTTGATGGATTCCTGTTTCACATTTAGGTCTTTTATCCATTTTGAGTTTATTTTTGTGTATGATGTAAGAAAGTGGTCCAGTTCCATTCTTCTGCATGAAAATTTCCCAACACTATTTATTGAAGAGACTGTCTTTTTCCCATTGGATATTCTTTATCCTGCTTTGCCAAAGATTAGTTGACCATAGAGTTGAGGGTCCATTTCTGGGTTCTCTGTTGTGTTCCATTGATCTATGTGTCTGTTTTTGTGCCAGTACCATACTGTCTTGATGATTATAGCCTTCTAATACAGCTGGAAGCCTGGAATTGTGATGCCACCAGCTTTGGGTTTCTTTTTCAACATTCCTTTGGCTACTTGGGGTCTTTTCTGGTTCTGTACAAATTTTAGGAATGTTTGTTCCAGCTCTTTTAATAGTGTTGATGGTATTTTGATAGGGATTGCGTTGAATGTATAGATTGCTATAGGTAGCATAGACATTTTAACAATATTTGTTCTTCCAATCCATGTGAATGGAATGTTTTTCCACTTCTTTGTGTCTTCCTCAATTTCTTTCATAAGTGTTCTGTAGTTTTCAGGAGTGCAGATCCTTTACCTCTTTGGTTATGTTGATTACCTGTTATCTTACGGTTTTTGGTACAATTGTAAATGGGATTGATTCCTTGATTTCTCTTTTTTTCTATCTCATTCTTAGTGTATAGAAATGCAACTGATTTCTGTGCATTGATTTTATATCCTGCCATGCTGCTGGATTCCCATATGAGTTCTAGCAATTTTTGGGTGGAGTCTTTGGGTTTTTAGTAGAGTATCATGTTATCTGCGAAGAGTGAAAAGTTTGACTTCTTTGCCTATTGGATGACTTTCTTTTTGTTGTCTGATTGCTGAGGATAGGACTTTTAGTACTGTGTTGAACAACAGTGATGAGAGTGGGTATCCCTGTCGTGTTCCTCACCTTATGGGAAAAGCTGTCAGTTTTTCCCCATTGAGGATGATATTTGCTTTGGGTTTTTCAGATATGGCTTTTATGTATTGAGTTATGTTCCCGTTATCCCTACACTAGAGAGAGTTTTAATCAAGAATGGATACTGTATTTTGTCAAATGCTTTTTCTGCATCTATTGAGATGATCATGTAGTTCTTGTTCTTTTTATTAATGTGGTGTATCACATTAATTGATTTGTGGATGTTGAACCACTGTTGCAGGCCAGGAATAAATCCCACTGGGTTGTGGCGAATAATCCTCTTAATGTACTGTTGGATCCTACTGGTTAGTATCTTGGTGAGAATTTTTGCATTCATGTTCATTGGGGTACTGGTCTCTAATTCTCCTTTTTGATGGGGTCTTTGTCTGGTTTTGGGATCCAGGTAATACTGGCTTCATCGAATGAGTTTGGACGTTTTCCTTCCATATCTATTTTTTGGAACAGCTTCAGAAGAATAGATATTCTTATTTAAATGTTTGGTAGAATTCCCCTGGGAGGTCATCTTGCCCTGGACTCTTGTTTGTTGGGAGATTTTTGATTGCTGCTTCAATTTCTTTGGTGGTTATGGGTCTGTTCAGGTTTTCTTTTCCTTCCTGTTTCAGTTTTGGTAGTTTATATGTTTCTAGGAATTTATCCATTTCTTCCAGATTGCCTAATTTGTTGGCAAATAATTGCTCATAATATGTTCTTATAATTGTATTTCTTCCATGTTGGTTGTGATTTCCTCTCTTTCATTTAAGATTTTATTTATTTGGGTCCTTTCTCTTTTCTTTTTGATCTGGCTAAGGATTTATTGATCTTATTCATTCTTTCAGAGAACCAGCTCCTAGTTTCATTGATCTCTTCTACAGTTCTTTTGATTTCTATATCATTGATTTCTGCTCTAATCTTTATTTTTCTTCTCTTGCTGGGATTAGGCTTTATTTGCTGTTCTTTCTCCAGCTAGGTGTAAGGTTATGTTTTGTATTTGAGACTTCTTGTTTCTTGAGAAAGGCCTGTATTGCTATATACTTTCCTCTTAGGACTGCCTTTGCTGCATCCCACAGGTTTTGAACTGTTGTGTTTTCATTTTCATTTATTTTCCATATGTTTTTTATTTTATTTTTATTTTTTAAAGATTTTATTTTATTTATTTATTTGAGAGAGAGAGAGCACAAGAGGGAATACGGTCAGAGAGAGAAGCAGACTCCCCGCTGAGCAGGCAGCCCAATACGGGACTCGATCCCAGGATTCTGGGATCATGACCCGAGCCGAAGGCAGTCGCTTTACCAACTGAGCCACCCAGGCGCCCTCCATTTGTTTTTAAATTCTTCTTTAATTTCCTGGTTGACCCATTCCTTCTTTAGTAGGATGCTCTTTAACCTCCATGTATTTGTGTTTCTTCCAGAATTTCTTTTGTGGTTGAGTTCAGGTTTTTAAAGCAGGTGGTCTGAAAATATGCATCGTATAAACTCAGTCTTTTGATACTGGTTGAGGCCAGATTTGTGACCCAGTATGTGATCTCTTCTGAAGAAAGTTCCACATGCACTTGAGAAGAATGTGTATTCTGTTGCTTTAGGATGAAATACTCTGAATATATCTTTGAAGTCCCATCTGATCCAGTGTCATTCAAAACCCTTATTTCATTGTTGATCTTCTGCTTAGATGATCTGTCCATTGCTGTGAGTGGGGTGTTAAAGTCCCCTGCTATTACTGTATTAGTATCAATGTGTTTCTTTAAGTTTGGTATTAATTGGTTTATATTTGGGTGCCCCAAGTTAGGGGCATAAATATTTATAATTATTAGATCTTTTTGTTGGATAGATCCTTTTATTATGATATTGTGTCCCCCTTCATCTCTTATTATACTCTTTGTTTTAAAGTCTAATTTGTCCAATACAAGGATTGCTACCCCTGCTTACATTTGATGTCCATTAGCATGATAAATGGTTCTCCGCTACCTCACATTCAATCTAGAGGTGTCTTTGGGTCTGAAATGAGTCTCTTGTAGACAGGATATCGTGTTTTTTATCCAATCTGATACCCTGTGTCTTTTGATTAGAGCATTTAGTCCATTTACATTCAGAGTAATTATTGAAAGCTATCACTTTAGTGCCATTTTATTACTTGTAAAGTCACTGTTACTGTAGATTGTCTCTGTTCTTTTCTGGTCCTTGTTACTTTTGGACTCTTTCTCCATTCAAGAAATCCCTTTAATATTTCTTGCAGGGCTGTTTTAGTGTTCATGAATTCCTTTAGTTTTTGTTTGTCCTGGAAACTATCTCTCCTTCTGTTCTGAATGACAGCCTTGCCTGATAAAGTATTCTTGGCTGCATTTTTCCCATTTAGCACAGTGAGTATATCATGGCAGTCCTTTCTGGCCTGCCAGGTTTCTGTGAATGGGTCTCCTGTCAGTCTAATATTTCTACCCTTGTAGGTTAAGGACCTCTAGTCCCGAGCTGCTTTCAGGATTTTCTCTGAAATTTGCAAGCTTCACTGTAATATGTGAAGGTGTTGACCTATTTTTATTGATTTTGAGGGGGGTTCTCTGTGCCTCCTAGACTTGATTACCTGTTTCCTACCCCAGATTAGAGAATTTCTCAGCCATAATCTGTTTATATAAACCTCTTGTCCCTCTCCTTTTCTTCTGAGACATCTATTAGGCTAATATTTTGTTTTATGGTATTGCTGATTTCTTGAATCCTTCCTTCATGAGCCAGTAGTTGTTTTCTCTTTTTCTCAGCTTCCTTAATCTCCATCATTTTGTCTCCTAGAACTGTCTCTTCTGCCCCATTTATCCTAGCTGTTAGGGCCTCCATTTTTTACTGTATCTCAGTAATAGCATTTTTAATTTCAGCCTGATCAGATTTTATTTCTTTTATTTCTCCAGTAGGGGATTCTCTAGTGTTTTCTATGCTTTTTTAAACCTAGCTAGTATCTTTATAACTGTTGTTTTGAAAACTAATTCTGACATCTTACTTATATCCATATTGATAAAATCCCTGGCAGTGAGTACTACCTCCTGTTCTTTCTTTTGGGGTGAATTACTCTGTCTCATTATGTCCAGCAAATAATAGATGAAAGAGAGAAAAAATACAAAAATAGCAACAACAATACCAGAAAAATACAAACTAAACGAACTAGAAGAAAACAGAAAGAAAACAAAATAAGAAAAAAATCAAACAAGAAGTAAAATGGAACAGAACAATAAACTAGATCTTGGGTGTATTTTGGTCTGTTTGTTAAAAGAATCTAGATCCCAAAAGAAGAAAGAAAGAAAAACTTATATATACACTAAAAATAAAATGAAAGGAAACCAAAAATAAGAAACATATGTAACATATATATATAAATAAAAATACAAAAAGAATTAAAAAAAAGAATTGACAAGTTAAGAAAATAGCTGGAAAAAAAAAACAAACTGAGAGACTACAGAGTAATAAAAAAACCCACAAATGCTATATACTGTTTTTACCAAGAGCTGAAGTTTTGCTGTTCTCTATGATCTATAAATTTGGTGTTAGCCAGTTGTTCCTGCTGGTCTTCTAGGGGAGGGGCCTGTGTCCTTGCCCTGGTGAAATTTTGTCCCCCTTGCCAGGGGCCCGGGCTCAGTGTAAACAGCTCTGGATTGCACCATATGGCACTGTTTTGCTCCCTGAAGGCTTTCAGCACCACTTGGGGGTTTGAAAAATGGCAGTGCCCCCATCTCTAGCCCCAGAGCTGAAAGTTTGTGCCTCCACTCTTCAGTGAGCCCTCACAGAAAAGCAGTCAATCACTCTGGTCTCCCTGGTTTCTGTCCTGTGTTCACCCAGCCTGTGACTGAGCGTTTTTATCTCAGGCACATGACCGAATTTCCAGTCTCCTAACTTTATGGACTCCTGTGGTGTGGACTCACGCCATTCCTCCCGGGTGAGGGAGGGCGGTCTTGCCAGGTTACTGCCTTTTGCAAGGCCCCTATTTGGAGAGTGGTTGCGTAATCATGCAGCAGTTCACGGTTTATGGCCACATGGAGCAGGAAGCTGGCATATAGACTCGCTGTTTTAGCCAGCTTCCCTGCTCCAATGCTTGGAAACTGTGCCGCACTTAGGTACCCCTGGCTTTTTCTGACACCTGGTATCCTGCCACCACGTTGTCCCACTTGGAATCCACCCCGCTTCTCCACCTGAACAACTTTAAGCCAGGGACGCCTCCAAGTGTAGCAGACTTCTAAAACTTACGATTTTGCACTCCGCTGCTTATAATACTTTCTGGTAGACACCTTAAACTCCCTCCTCTCCCTGGTTTATCTCCCAGTATATCGCCCTGGATTCACTTCTTTGCACTCCCTACCTTGCAAAAAGTGGTTTCTTTTTCTGTTTGTAGAATTGAAGTAATTCTTTTCTCAGATCTCCAATTGATTTCACGGGTGTTCAGAATGATATGATAACTATATAGCTGAATTCTAGGGACCAGACAAAATGAGGATCCCCTACTCCTCCGCCATCTTAAATCCTACTGACCCATTTATTTTTTAGAAGGATGCTGTTTATCATCCATGTATTTGTGGTCCTTCCAAATTTTTTCTTGTGATTGAGTTCAAGTTTTAAAGGATTGTGGTCTGAAAATATGCATGGTATAATCTTTTTAATTTATTTTTTTATTTTATTTTATTTTATTTTTAAAGATTTTATTTATTTGAGAGAGAGAGAGAGTGAGAGAGAGAGCGCAAGAGGGGGTAGGGTTAGAGGGAGAAGCAGACTCCCCGCTGAGCAGGGAGCCCGATGTGGGACTCGATCTCGGGACTCCGGGATCATGACCTGAGCCGAAGGCAGTCGCTTAACCAACTGAGCCACCCAGGTGCCCAATCTTTTTAATTTAAATTCAATTTGCCAACTTATAGTACATCACTAGTTTTTGATATAATGTTCAATGATTCATTAGTTGCGATAATCTTAGAAGAATGTGTATTCTGTTGCTTTAGGATGAAATACTCTGAATGGGGCGCCTGGGTGGCTCAGTCATTAAGTGTCTGCCTTTGGCTCAGGTCGTGATCCCAGGGTCCTGGGATTGAGCCCTGCATTGGGCTCCCTGCTCGCCCAGAAGTCTGCTTCTGCCTCTGACACTCCCCCTGCTTGTGTTCCTGCTCTCGCTATCTCTCTCTCTGTCATACAAATAAATAAAATCTTTAGGAAAAAAAAAAAAGAAATACTCTGAATGTATCTTTGAAGTCCATCTGGTCCAGTGTGTCATTCAAAGCCATTGTTTCCTTGTTCATCTGCTTAGATGATCTGTCCATTGCTGTGAGTGGGGTGTTAAAGTCCCCTGCTGTTACTGTATTAGTATCAATGTGTTTCTTTAAGTTTGTTATTAATTGGTTTATATATTTGGGTACCCCCAGTTAGGGGCATAAATATTTACAATTGTTAGATCTTTTTGTTGGATAGACCCCTTTATTATGATAGTGTCCTTCTTCATCTCTTCTTACACTCTTTGGTTTAAAACCTAGTTTGTCTGATACGAGTATCAGCTGCCCCTTCCTTCCACTCCTCATCTGGGACCCCATTATACGGATATTATTTTGCTTTATGGAATTGCTGAGTTCTCTAAATCTCCCTTTGTGATCTAATAGTTTCCTTTCTCTCTTTTCAGCTTTCTTATTTTTCATCATTTTATCTTCTATATCACTGATTTGCTCTTCTGTTTCATTCATCCTCTTTTTTTTATAGCCTCCACTTGAGACTGCATCTCTGTAATAGCATTTTTAATTTCGGCCTGACTAGATTTTAGTTCTTTTATTTCTACGGTATGGGATTCTCTAGTGTCTTCTATGCTTTTTTCAAGCCCAGCTAGTATCTTTATAATCATTGTTTTAAATTCTAGTTCAGACATCTTACTTATATCTGTATCAATTAAATCCCTGACAGTGAGTACTACCTCCTATTCTTTTTTTTGGGGTGAATTTTTCCATCTTGCCATTTTGTCTAGAAAAGAAAAGAAGAAAGAAAGAGAAAAAACAGTAAGAAGAACAACGACAATGGAAAAAAAAAAAAACAAAACCCAAAACCAAACCGAAACGAAAGAAAAACCAACAAAAAACAAAGCAAAACAAAAAACTAGATCCTGGGTGTGTTTTGTTCTGCTCGTTAAAAGAAACGAGATTCCAAGGTAAAGAAAAACTTGCATATACATAAAAATGAAGTAAAATAAAATTCAATAAAAGGAAACAAAAACTAATATATATATATATATATATAATGTGTATAGAAAAATAAAAATTTAGGGCGCCTGGGTGGCTCAGATGGTTAAACATCTGCTGTCAGCTCAGGTCATGATCCCAGGGTCGTGGGATCGAGTTCCACATCGGGCTCCCTGCTCAGCGGGGAGCCTGCTTCTCCCTCTCCTACCCCACCCCCAGGCTTGTGCTCTCTCTCTCTCTCTCTCTGTCAAATAAATAAATAAAATATTTAAAAAATAAATAATTTAAAAATAACCAAAAAATTGAAAAAATAAGAACATAACTGAAAAAATAATACTGAAAGCCTAAGGGGTAGAAAAACAATGTTATACACTGTTTTCTCCAAGAGCTGAATCTTTGCAGCTTTTTGTGATCAACAGTCTTGGTGCGAGCCATTTGTGCTGCGCTGATTTTGAGATGTACTTGCCCTATTACAAATGTGCGTCCTTTGCCAGGAGGCTGGGCTCAGTCTAAGTGGCTCCAGATTCCACAAGGTGGCACTGTTTTGCTCCCTGAAGGCTTTCAGCACCCATGCGCAGGATGAAAATGGTGGTGCCCCTCTCTCTTAGCCCTGGAGCTGAAAGTTCGTGCCCCCCACTCTTCAGTGAGCCCTCACAGAAAAGCAGTCAATCGCTCTTGTCTCCCGGTTTCCATTAGAACTCTGTTCACCCACCATGTGACGGAGCGTTTTTGTCTCAGGCATGCTGTTTCAAGTCACTAAATTTTATAGACTCCTGCTGCACGGACACGCACTGTTCCTCCCTGCAGAGGGAGGGGTGTCTCGCCGTGCTTCTGACGCTTGCTGGGCCCTTGTGCAGAGAGTGGATGCACGACTGTACTGCAGTTCACAGTTCATGGCAACACAGAGCAGAAAGCTGGCACCTAGACTCGCTGTTTTTGGCCAGCTTCCCCACTCTTATTCCTGGGAACCTGCCACACTCAGGCACCCCCCGTTCTTCTTGTGACCCCCAGGGATCCTGAGACCATCCTGTCACACCTGGGATTCTGTGCCACTTCGCCACCTGACCAGCTTTAAGTCAGGGACTTAGGCCACTGTAGCTGACTTCTAAAAGTTCCAGTTTTGCACCCTGCTGCTTATAACACTTTGTGGTATCCTCCTAAAGCACGTTCCCTCCTCTCTGCTGTATCCTCAGATATATCACCCCAGATTCAAGTGTCTGCACTTCCTACCTTTGAAAAAGTGGTCGCTTTTTATTTGTAGAATTGTAGCATTTCTTTTCTCAGATTTCCGAATGATTTCTCAGGTGTTGAGAATGATTTGATAACTAACTAGCTGTATTTGTGGGACTAGACAAACTTAGGGTCCTCCACTCCTATGCCATCTTAACTCCTCCCCTAAATATTTAAAAAGATGAAGTAGGAGTAAGTGGGCCGCAGTTGAATTGGCAAATGTAAAAGGAGTGTGTTATGTGTGTGTGTGTCTGTCTGGGTGGGTTCGCAATCCTATAGATTGGTGTATGGGTATTTGTGTATGGAGGTTTATATATATGTGTGTAATTGAACACATAGGAGCATGTACGGTTGTTTGTATATGTGTGTCTGTGTACGTGTGTGTATGTGTGTGTGTGTGAGTGTTGCTCTGAGAATTCCTCATCCTTGCCTCTACTCAGGCCATTTCATGGTTGCCCCACCCCTACTCCATGGGTTATAAGGGACAGAACAGCTCTCCATCTGCAGGAAGCGAGGGGTTCGGGGTGATGAGTGATGGGGAGCTGGTACTCTTCATAGTAGGAAGAAGAAAACAGGAGCTAAATTGGTGGGACTCTCTTCCTTTCCTGGGTTCTGCTTAATAAAAGTGTCAGACTGTTTTAAGGGATGTACATGAATTGAATTATTTAAAACCTTATAATAGCCCTATGAAATAGGGATTGCTGTCAACCCCATTTTACAGTTAGGGAAAGTGAGGTCACTCAGAGGCTAAGTGACTTAATTGGTTGAGCCATGATTCTAACAAAATCATCAGGCTGCTGAGCCTAAGTGCCCACTGTTTTTTTTTTTTTTTTGACTCCTGTATACTGTTCACCCACCTCATTAAGGGTCACATCATTCTGTGGTTCTGACAGCTTCTCCTTCTCTAGCAGTGAGTCTTGTCAGGAGTAGGCATTTCTCACTGTCCCTCTAGGGGAGTCCATGGGGTTTGAAGTGACAGGAGAGCTGCTTGTACATTGGCTGATGGAGTATGTTTGCTGGAAGTGGCAGGAAGGGAGGTCACATCTGGGCTGTAGGGAATCAGTGGTGTCTGCATCTGGGGTGTAACGTGGGCTGTCCAGAATTTGGAAAGGGGGAGACCAGCAGTGGGTGACAGAGTTCATTCCTCGCTGTTTTATTCACAGTCTGCAAGCACAGCCTGTGTGGGCCTGAGAGACACTAGGGTGACCACTCATGTCCTTCCAATCCCTGCTGTCCCTGATTTGCCTTCTTCCGACTGACTTCCTGATTATACCTGCTCTCCAAGGTGAGAGTTGCGGTGAAGTCTAGCCTCACCCCTGCTCAGGGCACTTCCTCCCACCCTGCCTATAGCTCCCTCCTCGGGCCTCCCAGTTGGAGTGAGAGGAAAGGAAGTAGGATAGTAAGAACTTGACATTCATTTTTTTTTTTTTAAGATTTTTTATTTCTTTATTTGACAGAGGCACAGCGACAGAGGGAACACAAGCAGGAGGAGTGGGAGAGGGAGAAGCAGGCTTCCCGCTGAGCAGGGAGCCCAATGTGGGGCTCTATCCCAGGACCCTGGGATCATGACCTGAGCCGAAGGCAGATGCTTAATGACTGAGCCACCCTTGATATTCATGTTTTAAAGAGACAATAAAACAGATGAACAAAGGAAAGGGAAGGAAAAATAAGATAAAAATACAGAGGGAGCAAACCATAAGAGACTCTTAGCTATAGGAAACAAACTGAGGGTTGCTGGAGAGAAGGTGGATGGGGGGACGGGATAACTGGGTGATGGGCATTAAGGAGGGCACTTGATGTATTGAGTACTGGGTGTTATATGCAACTGATCAGTCACTAAGTTCTGCCCCTGAAGCTAATATTACAGTATATGTTAACTAAATTGAATTTAAATTGAAAAAAAAAAAATACGAAAGGTCTTCAAGAAAGGGAAGGACTACCTTATGGGGAGGACTGAGTAGTTCCTTGTGAGCTGGTGGACTGGAGGCTCAGTGTCTTGCTGGATGTAGGCAGGAGGCTGACCTCAGTTTCTGGTCTTTCCAGCACAGCTTCTTGCTTCAGCAAAGCTTGCAAGTGGAGAAGATAGTAGAAAGCCAGCTGGCAAAATGGAAGTCATGATTGTTTATATTCCAAGATCACCACTGCCACATTTTATTGGTTGGAATATATTCCAGGTCCCACCCACACTCAGTAGGAGGAGATTCCACAGGACCATGTGGACCAGGAGTTGGGGACCATTGGCCTTATTATAGACTCTGTCTTCACAGGATGTTGCAGGTGACAGATGGCAGGAATGGAGGGTAGCAAGGTCTCTGCACTGCATATGCTCATACGTAGGCTGCACAGTCACTGAACAAGGTAATTATCACTCTGGGTTCCATGTTGGACAAGATGATCTGCGGGCTGAGCTGTGTTATCCAAGCAGGGTCCTAGATACGAGAATCACGCTGTCATTTGGAAGGTCTGTCTCAACTTTGTGGAACCTGAGAGGTCGTCCTCCCTGAATATTTCCCCCTTCCCTTGTCAGACCTTCTAAATCTCTAGGAAAGCACCATCACTAAACTGAACCATTTTTTTGCTTTCCTGTGTCATGTTCCCAGGGAAATCCTGGTCTCCCACTATCTCTGCCAGTTTGCCTCCAACGAGATCCTGCAAAGTCACTTCTTGTGATTCCACTTTGTCGGTTTCTTTCCTTTCATCCAGGTTATTTCTTAGTGATTTCCTCTTGTATTCGTGAGTCAGTTACATTAGGAAGTCAGTATTCTCCAACTTAACCTTTCCACTAATTTTTGGACCAAATGGGCAAAAAAAATTCTCTTTCCAAGTCTCAGCCCCTTCCCACACAGGGACAAGACAGTAGTAGGGTTCCTGGAGAGTCAGCTGTTGGCACAGATCCTCATCAGCATGAGACAGGTAGGTCACAAAGGTGTGTACCTGTATCTTCTTTCTGTCCCTAGCATGTGGTACAGCACCTGGCCCACAGTAGGCACTCATTAGCTTCTGTGTGGAGGCTGTTTCCCCAAAACTCATTATAATAGTTGCATTTACCAGGTTATTCACCCAACTCTGAATTCCTTCATGTTTCTCTCACTGAGCCTAGCAGAGAGCCTGACATCTACTACTGCCTAATAGGTGTCTGCTAAATGGAAGTGCGACTTTGGCAATTCAAAATTTTTTTCAACTGACTGATGCATGCACAATGTTTGAAAAATTTACATAACATGAAAGTATAGAGTGAAAAGTAAATTTCATCCTCCATCCCATCCATAATTCTTCCAAACTCTCTCCCTGGACATAACAGCTGTTAACCAGTTTCAATAGTATTATAGGAAGAGATTTCCATTTTAGCAGGTGGTGCTTTTTAATATTTTATTTTTTCTATTTGAGAGAGAGAGAGCGAGCATGAGCAGGGGCAGGGGAGAGGGAGAAGCAGCTCGTGGGGCTCGATCCCAGGACCCTGGGATCATAACCTGAGTGGAAGGCAGATGCCCAACCAACTGAGCCACCCAGGCGCCCCTAGCAGGTGGTATTTTACCAAGTTTTCTATCTGCATCTTTTTTCTCAATATTATATTGTGAGACTTTCTCACTATTTACATACAAACTGGTTCAAGATTTGATATTGATAATGACAGTTCTGTAGCTGATGATTTTCAAAACTTTAAGTGAAGCAAAAATCATCCTCATTCCATAGTGACAGAATTTCATGGGAGCACATGGTCACTTAGATTAAAAATAGCCTGATTCACCAGCCTCCCAGGAGGCTACTTTTGTCTGAGTGACTACATTCTGGCCATTATGGTGACGCAGAATGAGGTAGTAGGTGTTGCCCTTAAAGGAGGGAAGCTTCCTCTTTTTCTGCTCTCCCTGCCCTGCTCATGGACCACAGACATGGTCTTAGGTGCCCTGGGTCATGCTAATAAGGGAACTTCCCAGGGCATCGGCACCAGCATGCCCGAACAGCCCTGTGGTGCAGAGCGACCCTACAGCCCCGAACGGCTCGCCTCACACATGGGACACACACACACAGAAGCTGCTGTCCCGCTTACAGCACTGTTAGCTGGGTTTCTGCTGCACACCCTGAACTAATGCATATGGAAAGGAGAGGACTTCCAGGATGGGGTGGCCATGGTGGTCTGTTCTGGAGATGAGCAGAGAGATAGATACACAGGGGGCAGCACTGTGGGCTCCCTGGACATTCTCTGTGTTGGAGGAAGGGAGAGCTGGGCCCCAGGGGCAGCACAGAGAGACTGGAGACTGTTCTCTCATCTTTGTAGCCACGGGGGTGCCTGGAGGCATGTGGGGGCTCACCAGCTGTTATATTTGGGGACCTGTGTTTCTTCCCTTCCCGTCCTTTTCCCAGAATTCCTCTGTTCACTGCAGCCAGGATGAGAATCCCTGCTGGTGATTCCTCTTCCTCCTCCTGTCTGAAGGTGGTGGCTGTGGAGGTCGAGATCTGGAGAAGAATCAATCCCCTCAGATGGAGAAGGAACGCAGGGTCACTTGTCATGGGGTTCCATCAGAAATCTGCTCTTAGATTTCTGTACGTCCAAGGCTGCCTTGGATGGCGCACCTTGAGACAGTTGACTCCAGGTCCCTCGCATCTTGTCTCCTGGTGATCCCAAATACTCACTGCATGACTTCACCCTATTCTATATGTCACCAGCAAGTCACTATGTCCACCTTCTGTTCCCAAAGTGGGTATTACACAAGGGCATGAATACTGGAGGATGGGAACACTGGAGCCATCTTGGAGTCTGCCTACAACAGGGGTGACTTTGGGAACCACCTGAATGCGTGGCCTTTCACAAGCCTGTGGCTAGAAATGCAGAGACCAGACTGAATGAAGAGTTCAAGTCCAAGGGTGTTGGTCACTCCCCAGGAATCCAGATCAGAGTCGGGATGTCACACATTGTTGCAGGTGGACAGGGAGGCTCCACCAGTCAGGTGAGCACAAGCCAGACTCTGACCCAGGATGTGGTGACACGGAAACTGGGACAGTGCTTCCTGCATTTGGCACAGGTGGCGTGAGTGGCCGTCGTGTCATCCAGCTGCCAGGAGCGGCAGCGACGGCAATCCTGGCCTCAGGGTGCGGTGATGTGAACAGTGGGATCTGTGCCCAGCACCGGGGGCAGTGATTCCTATTTGGGCCTTGACCTAGGGTGGGATGGTGGATTCTGTTCCTGGCTCTGCAGCCTCGGGCCTGTTCTGTGGCTTTCCTTGAAATAAAATGAGGCCCAGTACTCTCTATCTATAGTATATATTTTCCTATTCATGTAATTTATATATTTCATATATTTTAAAATATGCTTTAATATTTATATTATTCATACTTTATATTTTTATATTATGTATTTATAATTTATATTATAAGATACATGTTTCTCTATAAATATATGTAGTTTCAATTAAAACAACTTGGAATCTGTTGTTCAAAACAAGGAACAAGAAATCCATGAGGGAATACTTTCAGAGAGCAGAGATTCAGAAATTTTTTCTAGTTTTATTGAGAAATAATTGACATAAAACATTGTAGGTTTTTTTTTTTTTTTTTTAAAGATTTTATTTATTTATTTGAGAGAGAGAGAATGAGAGACAGAGAGCATGAGAGGGAGGAGGGTCAGAGGGAGAAGCAGACTCCCTGCCGAGCAGGGAGCCCGATGCGGGACTCGATCCCGGGACTCCAGGATCATGACCTGAGCCGAAGGCAGTCGCTTAACCAACTGAGCCACCCAGGCGCCCAAACATTGTAGGTTTAAGTGTACAACCTGTTGATACATTTATATACTGCAAATTGATTACCACCATAGCCTTGGCTAACACCTGCATCATGATACATAGTTCCTTTTGTGTGTGTGTGTGTGTGTGTGTGTGTGACCATTTAAGATCTACTCTTAGCAATGAGAGTTTTTATGTTGAGCTGATAATCACTTCCTAAATCTTTCATCTGGTTTTACCCCATGGGAGAGAAAATATGTTTCTCCCAGCATGTCTTGCATTTTTCTTCCTACAAAAAAAACTATTTATTTATTTTTTAAGATTTTATTTTTTGACACAGAGACAGGGAGAGAGGGAACATAAGCAGGGGGAGTGGGAGAGGGAGTAGCAGGCTTCTCGCCGAGCAGGGAGCCCGATGCGGGGCTTGATCCCAGGACCCTGGGATCATGACCTGAGCTGAAGGCAGACACTTAACGACTGAGCCACCCAGGCACCCCACAAAAAAACTATTTAAATGTGTCTGTAAGACCCTGTCCCACAATGAGGGCTCTCATCAATGGCTTCAGTGCTTCCCTATCTGTGGAATCCCATGATGGCTTGTGGCTTTGTTACCAAATAAATACTCAGGCCTCTTCCCAGACCCACCAGCTTAGAATGTTGGGCGTGAGCCCAGGAATCACTTACTTAATAATCCCTACAGGAGAGGCTGATGCACGGCCATGTGGGGATCCTGCTTCATGTGCTTGCTACTCAGTGTGGGATCCGAAGACCAGCAGCATCAGCACCAACCTTGTTATCAACCCAGAATCTCATGCTCTACTCCAGACTGTCTAGATGTTCATAGTCCAGGAATTTTCTGTGCACACTGAAGGCTGGGCCTCCCTGGTCTTTGTGTTTTCTAGGTGCAGAACCAAACTATGTAGTACACTCTGGGTGTGTGCTCTGATCAGCTTGCTTAGCCTTGAGGAGTCCAGGGTTTGGTCCTGTTCCTTTCTCTTCTATGGCCCTCACCCCCTTAGGGACCTCATCTCTTCATCTCTAGTAAAGGCTTTAAACCTGGTTTATATGGCATGACCTCCCACATCTATTTCTCCAACCCAGATGTTTCTCTTACCCTGAACTCTGTATCTACCTGCCAACCTCACCTGCGTTTCTTTTTTCTTTCTTTTTTTAAGATTTATTTATTTATTTTAGAGAGGGTGGAGGGGCAGATGGAGATGGAGAGAGAGAATCCTAAGTGACTCCCTGCTGAGCAGTGGGGTGGGGGGTGGGGTGTCTGATGCAGGGCTTGATGCTATGACTCCAAGATCATGACCTGAGCCAAAATCAAGAGTCAGATGCTTAACCAACTGAGCCACCCAGGTGCTCCTCACTTGTATTTCTAGTAGACATCTCAGATTAATCATTTCCTAAATTGGATGCTTGTGATGCTGCTTACTCAAATATGCTACTTCCAGACACTTCCCCACTTCCACTGAAGGCACTCATATTTCTGCTTGCAGTCTGAAATGTTGGATGCCCTCCCTGATTCTTCATTCTCTCTCCCTAGAATTAATCCATTAGGAAATGCTGCAGAGTCCATCTTTAAATATATCCAGAACCCAATCACTTCCTACTATCTTCCTTCCTCAACCCCAGATGTACAGCCCACATCCCCGTCCTGGGACACTGCACTGGTTTCCTACAGATTCTCTACTGGTCACTCACCCTGCACCACTTGATTCTGCACAGCTACAAACAGATGCTTCTAAGGAGAGGTGGTACCGGGTGGATCGTCTGTTTAAAACCATCTTGTAACTCCACATGTCACTCAGAGAAAACTCAAACTGTTCTAATATCCTAAGGCTTGGACATCTGATGTCATTTCAGCTGCTCTCTGCTCCAGCCCCAGTGGCCTCCTCGCCCTTCCATGAACACAGGACGCGCTCCTGTCCCAGTGCGTGTGCACTGGGGGTTCCCTGCCTGGAAGGAGCTCCCCCCCAGACCTCCTCTTATGCAATTCCTTCATAACCTTCAAACCTCTCAAAGGCACCTCGGTGAGGCTCCCTCTGATTGCTGTAGTGAAGTAGCCATCGTCCCCTTCCCAGCATAGGTACCTCTCTGGACCACTTTCCATAGGTACTCCCCAACCTCTAACACACACACTTCCCTTAGTTACTAGCATACAGTCTGCCCCTCACTCCAGAACATATGCCCCACAAGGTAGGCAAATTTTGCCTATTTTTCACTTGAGGTGTCCTAGATGCTAAAATAATGTTCCTGTATCTGACAATTACCAGTTGAATGAATGATCTGCATAGAGCACCTCTCTCTTCTAGATGAGCCTCAGGCTACAGCTGTTCGTGGCAGCTACCACTTTTCTCCCCATTGCTGGTCTCCCTGCTCCACCCCTATTGCCTCTATTCCACACCATCCCTCCTGCACAGCACAGGAAACAATGAACAGTTTTCCATTCAGAAAAGTTGTACGTAGGCTTATGGGTCATATTTTCCAGACAAATGTGAATTCAAATTACACACTGCTTTATAACTCTATGAATTAGGATTGGAACCAGAACGAGGATCACTAGATCTAAGGTCTGGGGGGCAGGTAAGTGAGCAGAGAAGACAAACTGAAATTTAATACGGATGAGAAACGATCAGATCCTGTCTCTAACTCCAGAATCTGCTTTTTAAAAAAGATGGGGGAAGGATGGAAAGAATGATCCAGAACAGCTGTAGAAGGAGAAGAGATGGGTCTGAAAAAATTCCACAGGAATACCACAGGAATCCTGTGTGCAGGGGCTCACTGGGCCTTGTGGGAACAAGGAGAGGCTATAGGACCCCTGTGGTGGTCACAGACTGGGGGACACCAGAGGAACATGAGACCAGAACTCATACACAAGAATAAGCATAGGCCTAATTCTCTATATAAACCACCCAAAAGTTGGGGGCTGAGGGCCTGATCCAAGCTGGAGCCTAGGCTGACCTGGTTAAGGAAGCTCTTGATGCCCATGGTCCTAGAGACAGGTGATGTCTGAATCCCTGTGATCACAGGTCCTGGTGGAACAAGTTTCCACTGAAGGGACCAGGGAATAGTGAAGATGACTCAGCTGAGGAGTGACCATGTTAAAGCCCACAATGCACTGAGTACTAACCCGGCATAGTTCTGACCACAGTTGGCTACTCACAGCTTCTCCTGCCCCACCTACAACAGACAGCACAGCAATCAGGCAGCTTCTGGAAGGTTCTCCGCTTCCATTTATTTCCCATCTCAACTTTAGGAGTCTTCTCCTTTACTACCTTTATTACCACCTTAGTCCTATATGACAAGAATAGAAAACAAATTCATATCCAGATTTTCAGTAGAGAAGTAAAGTATTACTTCTCAGTCAAACATGAAGTAAAGACAGGGATGGAGATGACCCAGTCCCATCTCTGCTAGAACAGGAAAGCAGATCAGGGAAGAGAGCACAGGTCAGTTTGGGGAGAGGTAATGATGGGTAGGGGTGGGCCAGTTTCCCCACCTCCTCACATTATGCTAATAGGAACACAGACACATTCAGACACCATTAGCAGATAGAGACGTCCTGGGCTCTTGATGTAAAAAAAAAAGCGGGAGTGTGGGGCACCTGGGTTAAGCGTCTGTCTTTGGCTCAGGTCGTGATCTCAGGGTCCTGGGATCAAGCCACGCGTCAGGCTCCCTGCTCAGCGGGAAGCCTGCTTCTTCCTCTCCCTCTACTGCTCCCTTTGCTAGTACTCTCTCACTCTGTCGAATAAATAGATAAAAAAAAAAGTGGGAGTGTGAACAAATCTTGCATCACTCAGTCCCCCACAAGGCAACTGGTTCACGCTGTGAAAGAAAATAATCATGAACAAATTCAAGTCAATCATGTAAATGTTGACATCTCCACAGCCCACTAAATGCTATACTGTCCCATTCAAACAATCCTCATAACCCAGGCCCTCCAGGGTCTCACATTTAGGAGCCATGAAAGACACATCAGAGCGCAGGGCACTGTCATTGCCTGGGGTAGAACAAACAGGACATGGTCAGAGCCCACCGGAGATGAGACTAGAGGAGGAGCTATGGGGTGGGTGAGCTCCCCATGGGGTCCTGTCTACACTATCCCAGGGTCTCAGGGATGACTCCCTCCATACTTACTTTCAGTCTGCTGTGAGTAGCTCCCTCCTTTAACACTGTGGGAAGAAAACATCATGTCAGAGGCCAGGGAGAAGGCTGGTCATAGTATCCAGAGGAATACCCTAGACCTGTACCAAAATCAGGTTTCCAGAACTGTTAACTGAAGACTCATGGCTGTATCAGAAAAACACGAAGAAAGGATGTAGGGGCACTGGACCAACTGTCTTCTGGAGGTCTGTCTACATCAGGGAATTGCCCCTGACCTTCAACGGCTGGGGATCAGGTCCCCACCAACAGAATATAAAGGTAAAAAATTTGTCCTTCATTTGCACAAGTCTACTAAAGAGTTAATGTTAGCAATTGGCTCCAGAGTAGGCAAGCACAGGTATGTGGATGGTACTTCTCATTAACAAGGCAGGACAAACGTCTACCTGGGGCTTGAAACCTCTCAGTGGGATGAGAAAACTCAAATTCCCCTCCCACTCCCTTCCCTACCTTAGTGCTTCTTCCTCCACATCAAAGCTCCCACCACCACAGCTCCAGTGACCACAAGGAGAACCAGCCCAGCAATGGTGCCCATGATGGGGATGGTGGGCTCAGGTGGCAGCTCTAGGAAGGGGGAAGGTGAGGGGCTCAGACCTCAGGCTTGAGTCATAACCTCGCAGATGTTTTGCCGAAGAGCTACTTTCTCTGCAAAGAGGCTCCACCCCAAACCCCTCCTTACGCCATCTCAAGGTGATGGGCTCGGGCAGCCCCTCATACTGCACATGGCACGTGTATCTCTGCTCCTGTCCAGGAGGCACCACCACAGCCTCCCACTTCTGGAAGGTCCCATCTCCTGCAGGCCTGGTCTCCACAAGTTCTGTGTCTTGGGTCAGGTCCTCCCCATCACGCTGCCATGTTAGGGTGATCTCTGCAGGGTAGAAGCCCAGCATCTCAGGGTGACATCATCAGAGATGGGGTGGTGGGTCACGTGTGTGTTGGGGGGTTCTGAGGAAGAAGAATCAGAAAGTCCACACTTTGGGTTACCTTCATGGGTCACTATAAGCAGCACTCGTGACCATCCTGAGGATGGAAAGGACAAATGGTTTAGAAGGGAAAAGCCACAAAACCCTGACAACAGCCTAGACTCAGGGATCTGGAGTAATGTTTTAGAAGCAGGGAGAGATCCCAGGACAGGAGAGTGCAGGTCTAGAGTGGGGAACACACTAATGGTCCTGACTGCGGTGGAGTGTCAGTGACTCAGAAAACTGGGAGTCAGATCTCCAAGGATGTTCTCAGATGGAGAACAAGACCTTGAGAGGGGAAGTCATGGTTTATAAGGTGATTGCCAGGATGGAGGGACCGCTGATGGACTAGTTCAGGGATGGTCTCCACCTGCCTCTGGGGAGAGACTGGATTGTCCTTTAGCGAGAAGCGGCCCTCTGGGTGAGGCCCTCTCTAGTAGGAACAGGAACACCCGGGCGGATCTCCGTCTCCCCACCCGTGGGAGGGGCGGTGTTCTGACACGGAGTCCATTTTCCCTTCCTGGTGGGAAGCCAGCCCCAGCGGAGGGGAGATCGGGGAGGCCCCGCGGCCCCTGGTACCTGCGCGCTGCAGCGTCTCCTTCCCGTTCTCCAGGTGCCTGCCGAGCCACTCCACGCAGGTGCCCTCCAGGTAGTTCCTCAAGTCCTCTGCCACACCGGCCGCCTCCCACTTGCGCCGGGTGATCTGCGCCGCCGTGTCCGCCGCGGTCCAGGAGCGCAGGTCCTCGTTCAGGGCGATGTAATCCGCGCCGTCGTAGGCATCACGAAGGTACCCAAGCAGGAAGCGCCCATCAGGCCCCACGTCGCAGCCTATCATTCTCTGGAAGGTATGACACCCTGGCCCCGGCCCACCACGACCTATTGTCATTAAAGCCTAAACTGAAAACCAAACCGAGTAGACTCCCCAAGGGTTCTTCCCCGTTCGGGGGACGGCGGTGTCCCGCAGCCTCGGGGTGTCGCTCGGACACGGAGACTTGGGGCGACCCTGGCCGTCCGGGGGGATGGGGATCGTGATCTGTCCCCTGCCCGCGTCGCTCACCTACCTCGCTCTGGTTGTAGTAGCCGCGCGCTTCGTTCAGATTCCCTCGGAGAGTCTGTGTGCAAGTCCTGGAGTCCCGCGTCTGCTGGGCCGGGTACTCCCGCCGCTCCAGCTCCACCCACCGCGCCCGCGGCTCCATCCTCCGACTTGCCGCGTCGCTGTCGAACCGCGCGAACTGCACGTCGTCCACGTAGCTGACTTCCACGTACCTGGGCTCCCCGCGGCCGGGCCGGGACACGACAGTGAACAAATACCTCAGGGAGTGGGAGCCTGCGGGCGCGGAGGGGCTGAGACCCCGCGCGACCCTCCTCCCGGCACGGGGCCGGGGCCCAGGGGGAGGCGGCCGGGAGGGCAGGGGGCGAGGGGTTCGCGCGACGGAAAAGGGGCAGTGGGTCGGAGAAGAGTCGGGACCAAGGTGTGGGTGGGGCGGAGGTGAGGGCTCCGAGTGCCAGGCGGCGGAGCGGAGCAGCGCTTGGGTCCGGCAGCCCCCTCCCGCCTCCCACGCTGAGGCGGTTTCTCCCGCTCTCACCCGCCCAGGTCTCGGTCACGGCCAGGGCCCCGGACAGCAGCAGCAGGAGGAGGGTTGGGGGACGCATGACTGGCAACCACCTGTTCCGGAGAGAAGCTGAGTCGCCCCGCGGCCGGTGAAAACACCCGGAACGCTGATTGGCTTCTCTGGAACCCCGACACGCAATGGGAGTGCGAACTGGGGTCGCGTCATGAGGATCCAGGCAGGAGGACCTGACAGAGGTTGTGAGAGGGAGAAGTGAAACCAGGGGAGATGCGGACTCCCTAACACTGGGCTTTCCCGCCCAAGACACCGCCCTCGCGCGAGGACGCTGAGAGACGGGCCCAGGGATTTGTGACTTTGTCCTAACCCCTCTTTTCCTGCACTGAGTGGTATCAATATTTACCATACTAGGAATAAAAGAGGTTTTAAAATTTTTTCATGAGCTCATTTGAATGATATTAATAAACCATTGCATGTTGACAAAAAAATTGTTTTGTGAAAAATAACTATTTCCCAAAATAAACAGGGTAGTGAGAATATTGATCTTTGTACATATTGCATCGTTGGAAGTCTCTCACATTAGAAGACTGCTGGATGTTCACATTTGCTTTCTTTTTTATTTAAATTCAATTAGCCAATGTATAGTAACATCATTAGATTGTAATATGTTCAGTGATTCATTAGTTGCGAATTACACCCAGTGCTCGGTCCTTAATGCCCATCACCCATTTCCCCCATCCCCCACTCCCCTCCCTTCTGAAACCCTCAATTTGTTTCCTGGAGTCCAGAATCTCTCATGGTTTGTCTCCCTCTGATTTCTTCCCAGTTTTCCCTCCCTTCCGCTATGGTCTTCTGTGCTATTGCTTATATTGTCTTTCTCTGCTTGACTTGAACTTAGCGTAACCCCCTCCAGTTCCATCCCTGTGGATGCAAATGGTAGGTATTCATCCTTTCTGATGGCTGAGTAGTATTCCATAGTATATATGGACCACATCTTCTTTATCCATTCATCTTTTGAAGGACATCTCGGCTCCTTCCACAGTTTGGCTATTGTGGACATTGCTGCTATGAACATTGGGGTGCAGGTGCCCCTTCTTTTCACTACATCTGTATCTTTGGGGTAAATACCCAGTAGTGCAATTGCTGGGTCATAAGTAGCTCTATTTTTAAATTTTTGAGGAACCTCCTACTGTTTTCCAGAGTGGCTGTACCAGCTTGCATTCCCACCAACAGTGTAGGAGGGTTCCCCTTTCTCCACATCCTTGTGAACATTTGTTTTTCCCTGTCATGTTAATTTTGGCCATTCTAACTGGTGTAAGGTGGTATCTCATTGTCTTTTTTTTTTAAATTATCATGTTCAATTAGCCAACATGTAGTACATCATTAGTTTTTGATGTAGTGCTCAACGATTCATTAGTTGCATATAACACCCAGTGCTCATCAGATCATGTGCCCTCCTTAATACCCATCACCCAGTTACCCCATCTCCCCACCCCCTCCCTTCTGTAACCCTCAGTTTGTTTCTCGGGGTCCAGAGTCTGTCATGGTTTGTCTCCCTCTCTGATACCTTCCCCTTCAGTTTTCCCTCCCTTCCCTTTTGGTTCTCAGAGCTATTCCTTATATTCCACATGAGTAAAACTGTATGATAATTGTCTTTCTCTGCTTGACTTATTTCACTCAGCATAATCCCCTCCAGTTCCATCCCTGTGGATGCAAATGGTAGTTATTCATCCTTTCTGATGGCTGAGTAATATTCCATTGTATATATGAACCACGTCTTTATCCATTCATCTGTTGAAGTACATCTCGGCTCCTTCCACAGTTTGGCTATTGTAGACATTGCTGCTATGAACATTGGGGTGTATGTGCCCCTTCTTTTCACTACATCTGTATCTTCAGGGTAAATACCTAGTAGTGCAATTGCTGGGTCATAGGGTAGCTCTATTTTTATTTTTGTTGTTATTGTTGTTGTTGTATTTTAAATTTTTTAAAATTTTTATTGTTATGTTAATCACCATGCATTACATCATTAGTTTTTATTTTTTTTATTTTTTTATTTTTATTTATTTATTTTTTTTTAAAGATTTTTTTTTTTTAAATTTATTTGAGAGAGAGAGAATGAGAGAGAGAAAACACATGAGAGGGGATAGGGTCAGAGGACGAAGCAGACTCCCTGCCGAGCAGGGAGCCCGATGCGGGACTCGATCCGGGGACTCCAGGATCATGACCTGAGCGGAAGGCAGTCGCTTAACCAACTGAGCCACCCAGGCGCCCAGTTTTTATTTTTTTTAAAGATTTTATTTATTTATTTGAAAGAGAGAGACACAGCGAGAGAGGAAACACAAGCAGGGGGAGTAGGAGAGGGAGAAGCAGGCTTCCTGTGGAGCAGGGAGCCCGATGCGGGGCTCGATCCCAGGACCCCGGGATCATGACCTGAGCCGAAGGCAGACGCTTAACGACTGAGCCACCCAGGCGCCCCACATCATTAGTTTTTGATGTAGTGTTCCATGATTCATTGTGCATAACACGCAGTGCTCCATGGAGAACGTGCCCTCTTTATTTTTATTTTATTTTATTTTTAAAGATTTTATTTATTTTTATTTGAGAGAGAGAGAATGAGAGTGAGGGAGTACATGAGAGGGGGGAGGGTCAGAGGGAGAAGCAGACTCCCTGCCGAGCAGGGAGCCCGATGCGGGACTCAATCCAGGGACTCCAGGATCATGACCTGAGCCGAAGGCAGTCACTTAACCAACTGAGCCACCCAGGCACCCAGAACGTGCCCTCTTTAATACCCATCACCAGGCTAACCCATCCTCCCACCCCCTCCCCTCTAGAACCCTCAGTTTGTTTTTCAGAGTTCATTGTCTCTCATGGTTTGTCTCCCCCTCCGATTTCCCCCCCTTCATTCTTGCCCTCCTGCTATCTTCTTCTTCTTCTTCTTTTTTTTTAAACATATATTGCATTATTTGTTTCAGAGGTACAGATCTGTGATTCAACAGTCTTTCACAATTCACAGCGCTCACCATAGCACATACCCTCCCCAGTATCTATCACCCAGCCCCCCCATCCCTCCCACCCCGCCCCCCACTCCAGCAACCCTCAGTTTGTTTCCTGAGATTAAGAATTGCTCATATCAGTGAGGTCATATGATACATGTCTTTCTCTGATTGACTTATTTCGCTCAGCATAACACCCTCCAGTTCCATCCACATCATTGCAAATGGCAAGATCTCATTCCTTTTGATGGCTGCATAATATTCCATTGTATATGCATACCACATCTTCTTTATCCATTTATCTGTCGATGGACATCTTGGCTCTTTCCACAGTTTGGTTATTGTGGACATTCCTGCTATAAACATCAGGGTGCATGTACCCCTTTGGATCCCTACATTTGTATCTTTGGGGTAAATACCCAGTAGTGCAATTGCTGGATCATATGGTAGCTCTATTTTCAACTTTTTGAGGAACCTCCATACTGTTTTCCAGAGTGGCTGCACCAGCTTGTATTCCCACCAACAGTGTAGGAGGGTTCCCCTTTCTCCGCATCCTCGCCAAAATCTGTCGTTTCCTGACTTGTTAATTTTAGCCATTCTGACTGGTGTG
>NC_058410.1:118918489-118919866 GCF_002201575.2 Neomonachus schauinslandi
AGGATTTTGATGGACTCCTGTCTCACATTGAGGTCTTTCAACCATTTGGAGTCTATTTTTGTGTGTGGTGTTAGGAAATGGTCCAGTTTCATTCTTCTGCATGTGGCTGTCCAATTTTCCCAACACCATTTGTTGAAGAGACTGTCTTTGTTCCATTGGACATTCTTTCCTGCTTTGTCAAAGATGAGTTGACCATAGAGTTGAGGGTCCATTTCTGGGCTCTCTATTCTGTTCCATTGATCTATGTGCCTGTTTTTGTGCCAGTACCATACTGTCTTGATGATGACAGCTTTGTAATAGAGCTGGAAGTCTGGAATTGTGATGCCGCCAGCTTTGCTTTTCTTTTTCAATGTTCCTCTGGCTATGCGGGGTCTTTTCTGGTTCCATACAAATTTTAGGATTATTTGTTCCATTTCTTTGAAAAAAATGGATGGTATTTTGATGGGGATTGCATTAATGTGTAGATTGCTCCAGGTAGCATTGACATCTTCACAATATTTGTTCTTCCAATCCATGAGCATGGAACGTTTTTCCATTTCTTTGTGTCTTCCTCAATTTCTTTCATGAGTATTTTATAGTTTTCTGAGTACAGATCCTTTGCCTCTTTGGTTAGATTTATTCCTAGGTATCTTATGGTTTTGGGTGCAATTGTAAATGGGATTGACTCCTTAATTTCTCTTTCTTCTGTCTTGTTGTTGGTGTATAGGAATGCCACTGATTTCTGTGTATTAATTTTATATCCTGCCACTTTACTAAATTCTTGTATGAGTTCTAGCAGTTTTGGGGTGGAGTCTTTGGGGTTTTCCACATAAAGTATCATATCATCTGCAAAGAGTGAGAGTTTGACTTCTTCTTTGCTGATTTGGATGCCTTTTATATCTTTTTGTTGTCTCATTGCTGTGGCTAGGACTTCTAATACTATGTTGAATAGCAGTGGTGATAGTGGACATCCCTGCCATGTTCCTGACCTTAGGGGAAAGCTCTCAGTTTTTCCCCATTGAGAATGATATTCGCTGTAGGTTTTTCATAGATGGCTTTTATGATATTGAGGTATGTACCCTCTATTCCTATACTCTGAAGAGTTTTGATCAAGAAAGGATGCTGTACTTTGTCAAATGCTTTTTCTGCATCTATTGAGAGGATCATATGATTCTTGTTCTTTATTGTTGTTATTTTAATGAGTCTTGTTTTTTAATTCACTCTGTCACCCTGTGTCTTTTTTTTTTTTTTTTTTTTTTTAAAGGTTTTTTTTTTTAAGATTTTATTTATTTATTTGAGAGACAGAATGAGAGAGAGAGCACATGAGAGGGGGGAGGGTCAGAGGGAGAAGCAGACTCCCTGCTGAGCAGGGAGCCCGATGTGGGACTCGATCCTGGA
>NC_058410.1:118924866-118925315 GCF_002201575.2 Neomonachus schauinslandi
CAGTACCATGCTGTCTTGATGATGACAGCTTTGTAATAGAGCTGGAAGTCCGGAATTGTGATGCCGCCAGCTTTGCTTTTCTTTTTCAACATTCCTCTGGCTATGCGGGGTCTTTTCTGGTTCCATACAAATTTTAGGATTATTTGTTCCATTTCTTTGAAAAAAGTGGATGGTATTTTGATGGGGATTGCATTGAATGTGTAGATTGCTCTAGGTAGCATTGACATCTTCACAATATTTGTTCTTCCAATCCATGAGCATGGAACGTTTTTCCATTTCTTTGTGTCTTCCTCAATTTCTTTCATGAGTATTTTATAGTTTTCTGAGTACAGATCCTTTGCCTCTTTGGTTAGATTTATTCCTAGGTATCTTATGGTTTTGGGTGCAATTGTAAATGGGATCGACTCCTTAATTTCTCTTTCTTCTGTCTTGTTGTTGGTGTATAGGAA
>NC_058410.1:118925415-119029731 GCF_002201575.2 Neomonachus schauinslandi
GTATCTTATGGTTTTGGGTGCAATTGTAAATGGGATTGACTCCTTAATTTCTCTTTCTTCTGTCTTGTTGTTGGTGTATAGGAATGCCACTGATTTCTGTGTATTAATTTTATATCCTGCCACTTTACTAAATTCTTGTATGAGTTCTAGCAGTTTTGGGGTGGAGTCTTTGGGGTTTTCCACATAAAGTATCATATCATCTGCAAAGAGTGAGAGTTTGACTTCTTCTTTGCTGATTTGGATGCCTTTTATATCTTTTTGTTGTCTCATTGCTGTGGCTAGGACTTCTAATACTATGTTGAATAGCAGTGGTGATAGTGGACATCCCTGCCATGTTCCTGACCTTAGGGGAAAGCTCTCAGTTTTTCCCCATTGAGAATGATATTCGCTGTAGGTTTTTCATAGATGGCTTTTATGATATTGAGGTATGTACCCTCTATTCCTATACTCTGAAGAGTTTTGATCAAGAAAGGATGCTGTACTTTGTCAAATGCTTTTTCTGCATCTATTGAGAGGATCATATGATTCTTGTTCTTTATTGTTGTTATTTTAATGAGTCTTGTTTTTTAATTCACTCTGTCACCCTGTGTCTTTTTTTTTTTTTTTTTTTTTTTAAAGGTTTTTTTTTTTAAGATTTTATTTATTTATTTGAGAGACAGAATGAGAGAGAGAGCACATGAGAGGGGGGAGGGTCAGAGGGAGAAGCAGACTCCCTGCTGAGCAGGGAGCCCGATGTGGGACTCGATCCTGGGACTCCAGGATCATGACCTGAGCCGAAGGCAGTCGCTCAACCAACTGAGCCACCCAGGCGCCCACCCTGTGTCTTTTAATCAGAGCGTTTAGGCCATTTATATTCAAAGTGATTATTGATAGGAATGTATTTATTGCTATTTGGTTGCTCTGGTCATCAGTTTGGTGGCATTCCCCTGATGGAACCCCCTGAATCCTCACCTCTCATTTGTCATCTTTCAAAGGTCCTAACAGGAACTTTGTCAGGGAGCCCTATGACATAACCAGAGCACAAGATGGTGGAAAAGAGTAGAGCTACCTCAGGGGCTACAAGATCTGTGGGGTCAAGCTCAGCAATTTAGGACAAGTCAGTGTAAGTGTGTAAACTGAGACTGAGTGTGTAATTTGGTGAATGTCTGAGACTATGGACATCAGAACAACATGGACTTAAAAGTCACCTTGGCCAGCAAGGAGAGTGTGGGGGTTTCTTTGGTCAAGGATATGGACCATTATCCTGGCAAGAGAACCAATCTCTGATCCATCAGGTCCCAGCCAGGGAACAGTTTCTACCATTTATCTGACCAAGAGGCTAGGCCTTGAGGGAATTTCTGCCTTAAAAATAACTGCATAAGGAAATGCTGGAATGCTGGAAATCTTAGCTCATATGTAAGCAGAGATGTTAATGGAAACAGGACCAGCTGTGGTCTTAAAGGTACACTGAACATCTTTTCCCCTACATACAAAACAAGCAGGAAAAGGAATTCAGAGATCATTGACAAGCATCCCAGGAGGATTCTCATCTTGGTAAAGGGTGAACGTGGAGCCCTTAGATGGAGATTGAGGATGGAAAGTCCTGCGTGCCCTTAGTCCATGTGCAAATTATCTTCCTTTGGCCTTGTCCCTTCCACATGCAGGATTTGATCTCTTTACATGTTTTTCCCACTTAATGCTGATGCAATTCCACAGATTGAACTAGAAAACTACAAATTCCAAATACTGGGTCAAAACAAAAGCAAAAACAAAACCAAAAACACCCCACGTAGGGGCGCCTGGGTAGCTCAGATGGTTGGGTGTCTGCCTTCGGCTCAGGTCATGATCTCCAGGTCCTGGAATCAAGCCCCACATAGGGCTCACAGCTCAGCGGGGAGTCTGCTTCTTCCTCTCCCTCTGCCTTTCCCCTGCTCATGCTCTCTCTCTCTGTATCTCTCTGTCTCAAATGAATAAAGAAAATATTAAAAAGAAACACTCCACATCAATAAAAGAAGCAAGAAAAAGTCCTCCTTCCTTTAAAGTGTAGAAAGGCAGCCACGGTCCTGGGGCAGGAAATAGTTCTGGCAAGTGTTACTCTTTTTTTTTTTTTTAAAGATTTAATTTATTTATTTGACAGAGAGAGACACGGCGAGAGAGGGAACACGAGCAGGAGGAGTGGGAGAGGGAGAAGCAGGCTTCCAGCCAAGCAGGGAGCCCGATGCAGGGCTCAATCCCAGGACCCTGGGACTATGACCTGAGCTGAAGGCAGACGCTCAATGACTGGACCACCCAGGCGCCCCTGGCAAGTGTTACTCTTAAAGACACCCAATTTCAGTGGTTGTTGATATTCCTGTGAAAGGACCTGCAACCTCTAAATCTCAGGAGTTCTGAGGGGCTGTCTCTGTTGTTTGCCCAAATTCGTTATACTGAAATGAACCTGTCCTCTGAGAAAGGGGGTCTTGGGGTGCCTTTGGTAGCTAGGGAGGAGGACTGGCTCTTCTCCTTCCTCCCACATACAATAGCCGATGACTCTGTAAGATTTCTTAGTTCAAGAATGAATATGAGAGTCTGTACATCTTTTAAATTACTGTAGGAGGTAAAAGAACCAAACGACACTCCTGGGCTCTAAAAGAAAAAGGGCTTTAATATAATAATATTCAAACCTATCACTTTATTTAAGACAATTAAATATTGCCCCTCCAAATAAGTAAAGAGATGGGAGGAAGAGGTGTCGAACAGATGGGGCACATGCACCACAAGTGCCCCAGCTGCTGAGGAAAACTTGCACTGCCACTGGATATTCGCTCAGCCCTGAGGTTGACTATGGCCACTTGTTCTTGAGTGCTGCTGGTCAGCTAGGACCAGGGCTCCAGCTGGCAGGACAAGATGTAGCTAAGGACAGAGTGACTCCTGTGAGTTGACCAGGAGCTTCAGTTCAGGAGTTCTTCCTACCGTTTTCCCAGTAGCTGGAGTCTGGTCCCCCGGCAAGGCCTGAGGCTGCCCAGGGAGCCACAGAAGAAGGATCCCTGGAATGGCCACCAGAAAGAGTCCACCCTACCCTCACCAGCTCCTTATGGGCCTCACCTCTCCTTGCTGAGCCGCTCCATAGACTGGAATCAGGCCCGAAATGGATCCTCGAACTCTAGGTTGTAATTATCTGCAGCTACCTGGAGCAGCATGATCTCTGTCATTCTTTATTATCAAACTATCCCAGTAAAGGTGAGATGGAGGGGATGGAGCCAAGGAATGTTCTTCCCAGGGACATATCGGATATCCATTCTGTTACCCTTCCCTACAGGAAGTGATACAGATGCTCACCTTATTCTTCTTCTGGTGGTTGATCTCATTCCCCTGGAAAGCAGACAATCAAAGTCCATCAGAAAAAGCCCCTGGTTATTACTAGCTCCTTATACCCACCACTACTCATGCTGCATAAGACAGCACATGAGGGGGCTGTGCATACACAGATAACAGGACTGGGACCTAGGCCAGGCTCTGGGGTCCAGCAAAAGGAGGATATAGGGTGGACAGTCTGGCACCCTGTAGCACAACCCTCTCTGATGACAGAAGGGGAGGCCAAAGCTTCAGGTAGGAAGGTGCTGCTAGGCTACTGAAGTGCTTGCTGATGTGGAGGGTCCTGACTTCACTCTCCTCCCACAGGCAACCTCAGAGGTAGAGGCTCAGGTCAATTCAGACAAACCTGGTGCAGCTTTGCATTCAGGCAGCCTCACCGGTCTTGGGCACCGCAAGCTGTGCTCTAAGTGCAGCCTCCCTTCACTCATCACTGAGATGGGCAAGAAACCCCAGCCCACAGGGGCAGCTGTGAGGCTGTCATGAAGGGAGGTTTGCCAAGTCCTGAGAGCTCAGGGCTCAGTACAGGGGCTCTCTGCTCCCAAACCTCAGGATTGTGGTTCCTCCTCCACAATCAGGCTCACCCTCCTCCAGATAGTCCTCCATTGCAATGTCCAGCATCACCACGTCAGTGAGGAAAGTGCCAAGGAAGGGGGAAGCACCCTGTGTAGGTGGGATGAGTCCCTGGTCTCTGCTGCCCACATGGACCCTCCCCTCAAAACATTTCAGCCTCCTGGCCCACCCCAGGTTCCCACGTGGAGCGGCCTAGGGCGCTTAGCAGCCTTCCCTCAATTCCCCTGCCCTTCATCCTCCAAGAACATCAAACTCCTCCTAATCACCTCCAGGGCCTGCTTTTAGAAAATCAAGGGTAAGGGTGCCTGGGTGGCTCAGTCGGTTAAGCGTCTGCCTTCAGCTCAGGTCATGGTCCCAGGGTCCTGGGATCGAGCCCCGCATCAGGTTCCCTGCTCAGCGGGAGGCCTGCTTCTCCCTCTCCCTCTGCCTACTGCTCTCCCTGCTTGTGCTCTCTCTCTATCAAATAAATAAATAAAATCTTAAAAAAAAAGAAGAAAATCACAGAGTATGTAGCCCTGGGCCCCTCCCCACCCACAAAACCATTCTGTATCCAGCTTTATAGACCCTCCTCCTGTTCACTTCAAAATAAGAATTTTAGAAACTGTGGCAACAGGAGGCAGAGCTAGAGTTGGAAGGCCCCACCTGTCTTGATTTGGAGGCTTCCAGCTATCAGGAAGGAGACCCTCTCCTCTGACTTTGGAGGCCCTGTACCTCAGGCACACTCACCTTCTTCTGCAGCCTCTTCTGGGTTCTCTGGAGGTCCATCACCAGGGTGGCAAATTTAGATTGCTGCTCCTGCAGGACGAAGGACAAATTCCTTGAGACCATAATACCCTCAGTCTACTTCCCTCCATCATCTTTTACTTCAGAACCTGGACATCTGACCCAAATCAGCTGATACCAATGACACATTATCCTTAAGCATGACATGAGTGATTTTAGAACAATCTCAGCTCCAGCATTCATTCCATGTGTGATCTTGAGCTTGCAGCCTGGCTTCCCTGAGCCTGTTTTCTCATCAGGAAAAGTGAGAACCCACCTACCGCCCATGGTCTCCTGAGGACTTAGTGTCATTGTTCACATCATCGTTGTGGCCCTCAACCCATCCCAACCCCATCCCTGAGCAGAGGCCTGTCCTCTGGGCTCTCAAGGTTTGTACCGGCCCCCATCTGGACCAGCTGTCGACACAGAGAGACAGGGTGTGCAGGCTAGGGAGTCTGGTTGAGCAGCACCTGATCGTCCCAGCCCCAATGAAATCTTCCCCCCAGGTTGTCACCACATTCATGCCAAAGGCTTCCCCTCTCCAAGGAATGCTTCAGGCCATTCCCTACTTCATCCACTCAGGACCCTGTTCCCTGCACACCCCTCCTCTCTTTCGAGACCTGCACATTTCCTACTCTGTGGGCTGTCTTCAATGCACAGCATTTTAAATTTTTGAAAGCTCTTCCTGAATAGGGGGAAAGAAGGCAGGATCAATGCAGGAATAATGTGGCAGGGTTGAGTGCAAGTCCCTTTTATTTGAGAACCCAAATGTGTCAAACTGCCTGGATAAGGGTTTCCTTTGAGTTCCTCTGAGCCTTAAGGTCTTTGTAGGACATGGGAGGGAGCTCTCATGAGGGTCATCTAGTGCCTCCATTCCCATATTATTGGAGTAGCTCTGTTTTGGTCAATTTTGGTTTCAGTTGGGCAGAGAGTTTAGTAAAACTGTAAAGTAAAAGTGAAAATATTTAATTTGTCTCAGCCTAGTGTAGGACATTTAGGAAAACTGATTTCTTTTTCTTTCTTTCTTTTTTTTTTTTTTAGGAAAACTGATTTCTAAAGCAGGAGGTAAGGTGGCCTATTCCCCAGGGAGGCTGAGAGAGCAGACCACCAGTCCAGGTCCTGTTTTCAGGGTTTACTGCCTCCCAGGAGGTCCAAGCTGACTGACGGGGGAAAACAACAGGCCTATGGAAGATCCCTCATCCATCCTGGTCCTTTTATGGAAAGAGGCACACTCACCTGGAAACCTTCTGCCATGTCTTCTTCAGGTGGTGAACGGAGGCAGTCTGCAGAGCCGAGAGAATGGCAAGCAGGGAGGAGTTCTGCAGGATTTGACAGGCCTGGGGAAGGAAGAGAATGAGCTATCAGGTGGGAAGCAGGAACCCTATTTGCTCTAGAGCTTCAGTCCCCCTCAGTTTAAATCTCCGCTCCTGGATGAGACAGGGACCTGCAGAAAGGCACGTGTAAGACCCAGAGTAACTCTCCTGGGGAGAGGGAGGATTTTACCTCACTCCAAGGAAGCAGCCAGGTAGGAACTGAGCATTCCAACATTGGGCCATGCAAGTAAATGTCAGTATGCCCCTGGAAGGAAGAGTCTAGGGACTGCACAGTCCCTAGGGCTTAGACCAGGGACTTCAACCCTGAGAACTGATACAAGGAAGAGCAGTTCCTGAGACTCAGGAGCGCAACTCAGTTGGGACTCCCATAGCATACCTGGGCCACCTTTGTCCAGTGCTCCACCACTATGACCTGTCTCTGGAGTCCCTGGATTTCATTCCATTCTTTTCCACTGAAGGAACCTAGTACAGGATGACCCAGGGGCAAATATCGGCAGGGAAGGAGGGAGAGCATTTATACCCTGATCATCCTCACTAACTCCAAGCTCCAGGTGGCAGTTCAAGATGGCTCCTCACAAAGGAGCATCTTCCCCTCCAACTGTTCATCCCTCTGGTCCTACTTCCCTTTCAGATACACATTCTCACATGATAGATACAATCACAGGTTTGTCTGTCTGCCCTGAACTTAAGTACACATCAGATGCCTAATAAGTGCTGAGGGTGCTCAGCATCCAAGGCAGACGGGTGACCCATGGACTTGGCTGCACACAGTGAGCTGCCTTCTCCCACCCAAAGGACCAGGGCCTGCCCATTTGTCTGTCTCTTCTGGCTCATTTATCTACACAGTAACTCTGCATCACTTCTCATCAGTGTCTATCTCTATAATCCGCAGCTGGACAGTGAAAGCTTGGGTTTAAGGACCTTGACAGGTTGACATGGTTGGTGAGTGGTGGAGCTGAGATTTGGACTCCGACCTTAGGAGTCCACAACAGGGAAAGGCAGTTGTGGGACAGCTGAGAGCAGAAGAAAAGCCTGCCCCTGCCCCACCCTGAGCGCCCAGCTGCTCACTGCATCTATGTGTGACAGTTGCTCTGCCACCCGCTTGGGAGGGAAGTCCAGGAGGTCGAGCCTCTCCTCATTCAGCTGGTTCTTTGGGGTTACACACCAGTAGCAGGAAGCCTCTGGGGCTGGAGTTGGATCTGTCTCTATTTTTAGAGCTGGGGTTATAGTACCCAGTAATTGATGGTTGAGCAGATTGCAGCTCAGGACCTGGCACACATGCAGAAGATGTTAGCACTTGTTCCAGTTCTGGAACAGCTGATGGAGATGATGCTGGCTCTGACACTTGAGGTGATGATTGAAACAGAGCTGGGGTGGTCTCTAGCTCCAGAGGAGGCCCTTTTAGTGGGAGCCCTGGACCTGGCACTGCAGCAGGATACAGGGAAAGATTCATCCACATCACTGACTTTCCTGTACCTTTCCAAAAACAGGAGAGATCCCATGGCTTTTAAAGGAATACCTAGCCCATGTACCCCATCTCAGATAGTCTTCCCAGCTTGCAATCCCCCTTACCCTCTGACTCTGCCTCAGTGGGCTCCAGAAGTTCCTGCTGCACCAGGATAAGGGGGGCATGGTTCTTCAGATCCCAGTCATGCAACTTTTTTTGCACATAGGTCACCTTTACCTTGAAACGGGCACACTGCAGGGACTGTCAGGTATACTGAAATTTCTGGTCAGGCCAGGTACCCAAGATGGGAGAGAGGGTGCTGGGGAGAGTCATATGTGGAGCAGAGCCAGAGGCCTGGCCTTTCATTCCACACGGTACTCCCACAGCACCATTCTTTCTGTGTGGTTCCTAGACAATGGCCCCAGCCCTCTTCCAACCTCTCTGTAGCTCTCCTTCCAGTGGAAGGCCTGGTCATCCAGAAAACCTGTATAAGTCTGGTTTTTCCAGTTATACTCTCCATGATCATGGGCTACTCTATTCCATCCTTGAAGCAGACCAGTGTTGGGGCTTAGGTTTGAGGCAAATTTGTGAGCAGGCTGCTCGCCACACCTTCTGTTCTTGGCCCCAGTTGTGGTGGTCAGCAGAGGCGGATATGGAGGGGAGAAGGCTGAGGAAGATGGGGCAGTTGAAGGGATAGGTGTTTTAGGTACCAACTCAACTCAGACTGCTCTGCTTCCCAGAGGGCTTGAGACTCCATCCATAGCTCTCTTTGACTCATTTGCTTCTTCACAGGAAACCCCCCAAATTAAGCTTTCCCATGGAAATCAAGAGATCTGTGAGATCCATGGTTCTGAAAGTCCCTCCCTAACCATAACCCCTGTAGTCTCCCACCCTGCTCTGTGGAGGCAACAGGCCCCTCTTCTGGACCCAAAGACCAATCAAGTTTTTTCTTGATCTTATAGTTCATCATAATGATCCAAATATGGGTGGGTCCATTCATACCTAGAGTAGGTCATGAAGATGTGACACCTAACGAACTATGGATATGGGTGCTTATGATTTGTAGAGTGACTATCTGACCCTCTGACTAGAATTGAGATCCAGACATTGTATCTACTTTATTCATTGAATTATCTTAGTGACTAGAAAACTGCCTGCATTACTAGGTGCTTAATATATATTATTGAATGAATGAGTCCCAAACAGTAATTTTCCAAATACTAAGTGTACTTGGGCTGCTATGCTTGCCCCCCAATGACCCCTAATCTGGCCACATAAAGGACAAGTACCAGGACCAGCTAGATGGAATCTCAGAAGTCCTTTGCACACAGGAAAACTGCCTGCTTTCCATGCGCTTTTGTAAACACAGAAGGGCCACAGGTCCGAGAGGGTTGAGGTTGAGAGCTTCTTTGCTGGAGAGAGAACTATTAAACATGAAGATGCCCAGCATGTTCAGCAGCCCTTTCTACAGAGTCAGGTACCAGATAAGTCCATTCCACATTTTCTCCCATGTTTTCCTACAGTAACCCTATGAGGTTCATCGTCTTTCCACCCCACTTTTCAGAAGAGGAAAGTGAAGCTCAGAGAGGTACAATGACATTCCCAAGACACAACCGGTAGATGGGAGTCTCACCCCAGTATTGTGCATGCTGTGGGCACTCACCTATTGAACTGCTGGCCCAGGACCTTTTGGGTGTGGTGAACACCAGGTATAAGCAGGAAATAGTTGTGACGTTTGAGATGTTTCTATCCTGGAAGGATGGTTCCAGGGACTGTACAAAATTCTCCATTGTGCCTTCCTTGAGCATCAGCATCTTTCAGACCTCATCCAGGGACAGTGTTGATTGCTTTTCATACCATGTAGACAAGGAGGGGCAATTAGCTTCAACACCATGAACCACCAGGAAGATCAGGGTCTGGCGCTCAGACCAGTCTCCCATCCCTTTGGAAACTTGTACAAGAAAAGGATCTTGAGTGCCCACACAGAAAAAGGTTCTAGGCTTAAAAGCACAATTGGTTTTAGACGTGAAATGATAAACCTTTGGTAACTTCAATGCAGGTTCCTGTGGCGTCCAGTGGCATCCCCACCCATCTTCAGCCATACCGGGCTCTGAGGGCTCCTAGGGAAGCGCCAGTTCAAACCCCGCCCAAGCATGACCACCCTCCCTTGGGTTAGCTGACTTGCCAACACAGCCTCCTGTGGGTGGGCTGTGTGTTGTGTCTGTGTGTGCACCTGTGCCCCTTCCCTCTCACTGTCCACATGCAGGTCAGAGTCCGCGGGTGCGTCCTGGGGTCTGACGGGGTCTCTGTGTCGGATACTCTGTCTCTCTGTCTCTGTCTCTCTCTTCCACTCGGTATACATCTTCCTCCCTCTGTGTCTCTCTCTGTCTTTCTCTGTGTGTCTGTGTGTCTGTCTATGTCAGCTGGCCTCTCGTGTCTCTCCCTCGGCTACTGGAGTCGGTGCGCGGACAGGGGAAGGGTGGCTGAGGAATGGCCACGGGGTGGAGCTGATGAGGCTGGTGTCTGGTGGCGCCCTTAGCTGGCTTTGAGCCAGGTGGGTTGGAGAGGAGGCCAGGCCAGGTGGCGGACCACGCTAGCCCATGATTGGCCAGGGCGGGGGTTGGGGGCGCTGAGAACAGCACGCTGGTCGGGAACCCCGCGCCCCGACGAACCCCGTTGCCTTCTTGGGAGCCAAGCGGCCGCGGGGCTGGAGAGTCCCGGGATGGGGGAGCGCCGGGACTTGCGCGACTCCTGCGTGCGCCCGCCCCACCCGCAAGGGCATTCCCTTCCTTCACGCCGTCCACCGTCCCTTTGCCCCGGCTCCCGCGGTCCACGATTCTTGTGCCCGGGACTCAAGACGGCCGACCGCCCGGGGTCTCAGGCCCCGTTGGCACCGGGGTCCGTGCTCAGTCTCCCCGCAACAGCGAAGCCAAACGGCGAGGCTCGCTCGCTCAGCAAGACCCGGGGCTCCTGGCACCACGGCGATGATAGGCCCCCGAAATAAAGGACGAGACCAGGGAAAGAATCCCTCGCACGCCCCCAAACCTGACGGGGCCCTGGGCACGAATGGGATGAATGAATAGGACCCTAACGATGCCCGAAGCCGACTTCTGAATGCACAAGTGATTTTGGAGACCAGGCCAATGCCAGATTCATCCGGAAGGAAAAGAGAGGGGAAAACGTTCCCTTTGTAATCCCACTTGCGGCTAGACTCCAGGATTCAAGCGAAACAGTTAAACGTGAGGAACACACTGAGCACCCCCACCGCCGCTGTCTGGGAAGTCAGAGACCCACACTAAGACAAAGACAGTTCAGCCAGCCACCTGGCCTGGCCTCGTCTCCAACTCGCCTTGCTCGGAACCAACCCGCAGCCACAGGCACCACCGGAGACCATCCTCATCAGCTCCACCCCGTGGCCATTCCTCAGCCACCCTTCCCCTGTCCACCCACACTCTCCAGGACCCGACGGAGAGACCCGAGAGGCCGGCTGACATAGACACACAGGGAAAGACAGACAGAGACCAGAGGGAGGGAGATGTAGACAGAGAGGAAGAGAGAGACAGAGTACCCAACACACAGACCCACTCAGACCCAGGACAGACCTACAGACCCTGACTGGATGCTGATGGGAACAGGGTCAGGGACAGAGAAACAGGTGCACACATCACCCACAGACACACACTACAGACACTGGAGGCTGTGTTGGGGAGGCATCCAGCCCACAGGGGGCTCGTCATGCTTGGGCGGGGTTTGGGCAAGGTGGCCGTGCCCTGGAGCTGCCAGAGGAGCCCGAGGACGAGCAGCCAAGCTGTCAGGAATCCCGTTGTGCTCCCATTCGTGCCCAGGGCCCCATCAGGCCTGGGGGCATGCGAGCCATTCCATCTTTAGTCTCATTCTTTATTACCGGGGCCTATCTTTGCCGTGGTGCCGGGGGCCCAGGTCTTGCTGAGCGAGCAAGCCTTGCTGTTGGCTTCGCTGTTGCGGGGAGACTGAGCACGGACCCGGGTGCCAATGGGGCCTGAGGCCCCGGGCGTTCGGCCGTCTTGAGTCCCGGGCACAAGAAACGTGGACGCCGGGACCCGGGGCAAAGGGACGGTGGATGGCGTGAAGGAAGGGAATGCCCTTGCAGGCGGGGCGGGTGTGCACCCCAGGGCTGGTGGGGAGAAGGTGTAGATGGGCCCAGGCATAAGGTGGGGCCGGTAGCTGGTTGGCTTGGGCGATCACGTCGGTCAAAGAGAATGGGTAGGGGCTCCTGGGGTGAGGGCCCGGAGGCAGAGCAGAGGCCGAGGACCGTGGGAGCGCATGCCTGCGGAGGCGGGAACGGCCCGGCCCGGCTCCCCCGTGCAGCCCTGCCTCGGTCATAGCCGCCGGACCCCTGTCCCTCCCTCTGCACCCGCCACCCCCTCCGCCGTCTCCACCCTTCCAGCCCAGCCCCGCCGCACCCCTTCATTCAGTGTGGGTGGGCGTTGGGGCTTGGACGTGGAAGCGTTGTGTTGTAGGCGCCTGCCGGTGCAGCGGGTTCGCCTAGAGGGCCAGGGACCCGCCAGGCAGTGTGCGCATTGCGAGGGGGCAGTGGGGCAGGGGGTGTTTGCGGGAAGTGGTGTTGGGCAAAGAGGCGATGGCGGCAAAGTGCGAGAGGAAGGGAGACCCTAGGGTAAAGAAAACGAAAGAAAAAAACGAAAAGGAAAAAGCCTACAGCACCCAGCATTCCCCGGCGGTCTCCCATCCATGTACTAACCAGGCAATGGCTAGGACTGCCAAATCCGTGGGGAACTCAAAACGGATGCTGGCCATAGTAAAGGCCGTACCCAGGCCTCAGGGTAGGGTCAGGTTGCGGCTCAGAGTACAGGTCAATTGGATTGCAGCATGCCATCACGCCCTGCCGGCAGGTTGATGGGTGAGCATTAAGGTTATGTTCAGGATAGGGTTTTGGTTTCAGACTTTAGGGAGAAGGTGGGCCTGATGTGAATTTATCCCCAGCATCATGCTATCATGCACCAACCCGGTGGGTGCACGTGGCACATTATTTTCTTTACTCTTGCCTGAATCCTCCCGCACCAAATTTGAGCGTGAAATCCGCTTTCCTGTGGGACTCTGCATTCAAGCGGAGGTAGGGCCAGAGAATCCAGAAGATGGTAGTCACCTATCCGAAGTCATGGTTTGAGAGGCTGAGCTGTGAGTTAGTGTTGGTATGGGTCTCCGACTTCCGGGATGGGGTCGGTGGGGTGTTCATAGTGTTGCTGAGGATTCCGTGTTTCGCTAGTGTCCAGCAGCAATCAGAATTATTAATGACACGTGGTCCCTCGTTGTTCCACTCAGATGAGTCTAGCAATAGCTAGGTGTCCCAAATCCACTGTACACTCCGAAAGGTCATTGGGTGGTTGTCATGGCCACTGGCTGGACTAGGGTTATGGTTGGGTTCCGTGGTAATGTCCTGGCAAATGTGACATCAGTGCAGTGTCCTCCCTAGGGCAGAGTGGAGGTGTTAGGGTGGAGTTTAGATTGAGGGCTTGTTTTCAGGGTTTAAGCACATTGGGCTTACGTCAGGTTCTGTCACTGACCTCACTGACACTGTCCCGTGGTTGCTTGTTGCAAATCTTTGTTCACTCTTCTTGCCTGAAACGCCCCCCACACACTTGAGTTCCAAATCCGGTTTCACGTGGGACGTAGCCTCGAGCCCAGGTACGGCCAGAGCCATGCCAAGCATTAGGGTTCAGAATCCTGAAAATGATAGGCACTGATCCGATGTCATGGTTGGAGACCAGCTCTCAGCATAACTTTAGGATGAATCTCGGTCTTCGTGGATGGCGTCTGAGCGGTGCTCATTGAATTGCCAGAGTTTTGGTGATTCTTTAGAATCCTGGTGTTTGGGAGCTACAGGTTGGGGGTAAACAAACAGTGGGTGTTCCCTCTGTGTTTCTTCCTGATGAGTCTGGCATTGGCCCCTTTCTCCAAAATCATTGGTGCCTTTGGGTCTTCGTTTCAGACATTATCAGGGCCGAATCTACACTAGAGTTCGGGGTTCATTCTGGGTGTGTTTAGGGGGTCAATTTGATGGCAGGATGTAGACGTCCCCTGAGGCCTGAGCTGAGATCTAGTATTGGGTGGTGGGTCCAGCTTGTGGTGTTGCTTTCAGCGGGATGCTCCTGGTTTTGGTGAGGTCTTGATTTTTCCTAGAACCTTGCTCTCTAGCAGAACCCTGGTCTGAAGGGGCAGGGTTTCCTTCTCTGCTCCTGCATTCGTAGTCTGGCAATGGGCAGGTCTCCCAAATCTGTTGCTCATTCAGAACGGACGTTGGCCATAGGCGAGTGCTACAACCAGGGCTCACATTACGTTTAGGTTCCAGAAAACTCTCTGGGCCCGTTTCATGGCATATTCTAGAGGCTGAACTGAGGCTTCTTCTTAGTGTGGGTCTTTGACTTCCGGGATAGCGCCTGTGGGGTTACTCAGAGTGTTGCTGACCTTTTACTGTTTCGCTAGAATCCTGGAGTCTAGCTGCAAGTGGGGTTACAAAGAGAATGTTTTCCCCTCTCTGTTCCTTCCGGATGAATCTGGCATTGGCGAGGTCTTCAAAATCACTTGTGCATTCAAAAGTCGGCTTTGGGCATCGTCAGGGTCCTATTCATTCTAGGTCTGGAAATCTGTATGGGTCAGAAACATCGCAGGGCAGAAACCTGCCCTGAAGACTGAGCTGAGGACTAGCATAACTGTGAGGCTCCATCTTCCAGTGTGGCTTCGTGGCGATGCTCCTAGTGTTTGAGAGGTCTTGATTTTTCACAGAATCTTGCTCTCCAGCAAATCCGGGGGTGGCAAGTGGCATTGCTTCCTCTGTGTTCCTCCTTGAATAGAAGGGCAATGGCTAGGTCTCCCAAATCCGTGGTGCACTCATAACGGATACTGGCCATAGTTAGGGTCAGAACCAGGCCTCGGGATAGGGTCAGGTTGTGGCTCAGAGTATGGGTCAATTTGACTGCAGCACATCGTCATGCCTTGCTGGCAGGTTGGAGGGTGAGCATTAAGGTTAAATTCAGGGATAGGGTTTTGGTTTCAGGCTTTAGGGACGAGGTGGGGCTAATGTGAATTTATCCCTAACATCATGCTGTCACCCACCACCCTGTTAGTTGCACGTGGCACACTGTTTTCGGTACTCTTGCCTGATTCATCCCGCACCAGACTTGAGTGTGAAATCTGTTTTCCGATGCGACTGCATTCGAGCCGAGGTAGGGCCACAGCCATGTCTAGGGTTAGGGGGAGAATCCAGAAGATGGTAGACATCTATCTGACGACATGTTTCGGGAGGCTGAGCTGAGAGTTAGTGTTGGCATCGGTCTGTCACTTGCGGGATGTGGTCTGTGGGTGTTCATAATATTACTGAGGATTCCCTGTTTCGCTAGAATTCCGGTGTCCAGCAGCAACCGGGTTACTAATGACACGTGGTCCCTCGGTGTTACTTTCTAAAGAGTCTAGCAACACCTAGGTCTCCCAAATCCATCGTACACTCCGAACATACATTGGGCATTTGCCATGGCCACTGACCGGATTAGTGTTAGGGTTAGGTTCCGCAGGAATGTCCCAGCAAATGTGACATAAGAGTGGTGTCCTCCCTAGGGTGGAGTGGAGGTGTTAGGGTGGAGTTTAGATTGAGGGCTTGTTTTCAGGGTCTAAGCCCATTGGGCTGACGTCAGGTTGTATCCAGAACCCACCTCACCGACACTGTCCCGTGGTTGCACGTTTCACATCCTTGTTCGCTCTTCTTGGCTGAAATGTCTCGCACCACACCTGGGTTCCAAATCCAGTTTCACGTGGGACGTAGCCTCGAGCCCAGGTACGGCCAGAGCCATGCCAAGCGTTAGGGTTCAGAATCCTGAAGATGATAGGCACTGATCTGATGTTGCCGTGGAGACCAGTGCTCAGCATAGCTTTAGAATAAATCTCGGTCTTCGTGGATGGTGTCAGGGAGGTGCTTTGCCGGAGTTTTGGTGATTCTCTAGAATCCTGGTGTTCGGAAGCAACAGTTTGGGGGTAAACAAACAGCGGGTGTTCCCTCTGTGTTTCTTCCTGATGAGTCTGGCATTGGCCCCTTTCTCCAAAATCATTGGTGCATTCGGGACTTCGGTTCGGGCATTATCAGGGCTGAATCCACGCTAAGGTTCTGGGTTCGTTCCAGGTGTGTTTAAGGGGTCAATTTGATGGCAGGTTGTAGACGTCCCCTGAGGCCTCAGCTGAGAACTAGCATTAAGTAGTGGCTCCACCTTGTGATGTTGCTTTCAGCGGGATTCTCCTGGTGTTGTTGAGGTCTTGATTTTTCCTAGAATCTTGCTCTCCAGGAGAACACTGATCTGAAGTAGCACTGTTTCCTTCTCTGCTCCTGCTTTCGTAGTCTGACAATGGGCAGGTCTCCCAAATCCGTTGCTCATTCAGAACGGAGGTTGGCCTTTGGCAAGTGCTATAACCAGGGCTTGCATTTCGTTTAGGTTCTGAAAACCTCTCTTGGCCAGTTTGATGGTGTGTTTTAAAGGCTGAGCTGAGGCATAGTCTCAGAATGGGTCTTCAACTTCCGGGATCGTGTCTGTGGGGGTGCACAGAGTGTTGATGACGTTCTAGTGTTAATGCTAGAATCCTGGAGTCCAGCCACACTCGCATATACAAAGGGCAAATTTTACCCTCTCTGTTCCTTCCGGATGAATCTGGCATTGAACAGGTCCCAAAGTACTTGTGCATTCAAAAGTGGGGTTCGGGCATCACCAGGGTCCCATTCATTCTAGGTCCGCAAGTTGGTACGGGTCAAAAACCTTTCAGGGCAGAAACCTGCTCTGAGGACTGAGCTGAGGACTAGCATAAGTGTGAGGCTCCATCTTCCATTGTGGCTTCACGGCGATTCTCCTGGTGTTCGAGAGGTCTTGATTTTTCACAGAATCTTGCCTCGCCAACACAGCCCCGTGTCTGTGGTGTGTGTCTGAGGGTGATGTGTGCACCTGTGTCTCTGTCCCTGACCCTGTTCCCGTCAGCATCCAGTCAGGGTCCCTGGGTCCGTCCTGGGATCTGAGCGGGTCTGTGTGTTGGATACTCTGTCTCTCTCTCTTCCTCTCTGTCTACATCTCCCTCCCTCTGGTCTCTGTCTGTCTTTCCCTGTGTGTCTATGTCAGCCGGCCTCTCGGGTCTCTCCGTCGGGTCCTGGAGAGTGTGGGTGGACAGGGGAAGGGTGGCTGAGGAATGGCCACGGGGTGGAGCTGATGAGGCTGATGTCTGGTGGCGCCCTTAGCTGCGGGTTGGCTTTGAGCAAGGCGGGTTGGAGAGGAGGCCAGCCCAGGTGGCCGGCGGCACTAGCCCTTGGGCGGTGGAAGCTTGGGTAGGAGGCACTGAGAACAGCGCGCCCCGACGAACCCGGTTGCCTTTTCAGGAGCTAAGCGGGGCAGGGCTAGAGAGTCCCGGGATGGGGGAACGTCGGGACTTGGGTGACTCCGACATGCCAGTGGCAACTTGTCCCAAGGTCGAATTGGCATGCTGGCTCAAGGCACAGGGCAGGAACAGGGGGTGTAGAGGGGAAAGCGCTAGGGCTGGGGATCAGTGCCTATCATCTTCAGGATTCTGAACCCTAACGCTTGGCATGGCTCTGGCCATACCTGGGCTCAAGGCTATGTCCCATGTGAAAGGGATTTGGAACCCAAGTGTGGTGCGAGACGTTTCAGCCAAAAAGAGCAAACAAAGATGTGAAACGTGCAACCACGGGACAGTGTCGGTGAGGTGGGTTCTGGATACAACCTGACGTCGGCCCAATGGGGCCGTGAAAACAAGCCCTCAATCTAAACTCCACCCTAACACCTCCACTCCGACATAGGGCAGGAGACTGAACTGCACTGATGTCACATTTTTCTGGGCATTCCCGAGGAACCTAACCCTAACACTAGTCCGGTCAGTGGCCATGGCAAACACCCAACGTATGTTCAGAGCATACAATGGATTTGGGAGACCTAGGTATTGCTAGACACTTCAGAAAGGAAGAGCAAGGGACCACATGTCATTAGTAACCCCGGTTGCTGCTGGACACAAGGTTTCTAGCGAAACACGGAATCCTCAGCAATACTATGAACAGACCGCAGCCTGGAAGTTGTCGAGCCATACAAAAACTAAATCTCAGCTCAGCCTCCAAAAGCATGTCATCGGATAGATGTCTACCATCTTCTGCATTCTCCCCCTAACCTTAGACATGGCTCTGGCCCTACCTCGGCTTGAATGCGGAGTCACATGGGAAAGTGGATTTCACACTCAAATCAGGTGCGGGACGAATCAGGTAAGAGTACCGAAAACAGTGTGCCACATGCAACCAACGGGGTGGTGTATGACAGCATGATGTTAGGGATAAATTCACATCAGCCCCACCTCATCCCTAAAGCCTGAAACCAAAACCCTATCCCTGAACTTAACCTTAATGCTCAGCCTCCAACCTGCCTGCAGGGTGTGACGGCATGCTGCAATCAATTGAACCGGACTCTGAGCCGCAACCTGACCCTATCCCGAGGCCTGGTTCTGACCCTGACTATGGCCAATATCCGTTATGAGTGCACCACGGATTTGGCAGTCCTAGCCATTGTCCTTCTATTCAAGGAGGAACACAGAGGAAGCAATGCCACTTGCCACCCCCGGGTTTTGCTGGAGAGCAAGATTCTGTGAAAAATCAAGACCTCTCGGACACTAGGAGCATCGTTGCGAAGCCACATTGGAAGATGGAGCCTCACATTTATGCGAGTCCTCAGCTCAGGCCTCAGAGCAGGTTTCTGCCCTGCAAAGTTTTTGACCCGTACCAACTTCTGGACCTAGAATGAATGGGACCCTGTCGACTCCCAAACCCAAATTTCGAAGGCACAAGTGATTTTTCAGACCTGGCGAATGCTAGATTCATACGGAAGGAACAGTGAGGGAAGAATGTGTCCTTTATAATCCTGCTTGCGGCTGGATTCCAGGATTCTAGTGAAACAGTAAAACATCAACAAATCTCTGAGCACCCCCACAGACGCTATCCCGGAAGTCGGAGACCCACGCTAAGATGAAGCCTCAGTTCATCCTCTAGAGCACGCCATCAAACTGGCCCAGAGAGTTTTTCAGAACCTAAACGTAGCTCGGGGCTACGTCCCACGTGGAACCGGGATTGGAACTCAAGTGTGGTGCGGGGTGTTTCAGCCAAGAAGAGCGAACAAAGATGTGCAACGTGCAACCATTGGACAGTGTTGGAGAAGTGGGTTCTGGACACAACCTGACGTCAGCCTAATGGGTTTAGACCCTGAAAACAAGCCCTCAATCTAAACTCTACCCTAACATCTCCACTCTGCCCTAGGGAAGACACCGTACTGATGTCACATTTGCCAGAGTTACCGCGGAACCTAAACATAAGCCTAGTCTGGCCAGGGGCCATGACGACCACCCAGTGACCTTTTGGAGTCTACAATGGATTTGCGACACCTAGCTATTGCTAGACTCATCTGAGTGGAACATCGAGGGACCATGACTCGTTAATAGTCCCGGTTGTTGCTGGACACCAGGAATCTAGCAAAACACGGAATCCTCAGCAACACTATTAACACTCCAAAGTAGCCGGGCAGGGAAAAAAAGTAGCCACACTGGAAGATGGAGCCTCACACTTATGCGAGTCCTCAGCTCAGGCCTCAGAGCGGGTTTCTGCTCTGCAAAGTTTTTGACCCGTATGAACTTCTGGACCTAGAATGACGGGGACACAGTCGATGCTCAAACCCCATTTTCGAATGCACAACTGATTTTGCAGACGTGGCCAATGCCAGATTCATCCAGAAGGAACAGAGGGAAAAATGTGCTTTTTGTAAACACTCTTGTGGCTGGACTCCAGGATTCTAGTGAAACAGTAAAATGTCAGTAACACTCTTAGCACCCCCACAAACGATATCCTGGAAGTTGGAGACCCATACTAAGGCTAAGCCTCAGCTCAGCCTCTAGAGCATGCCATCAAACTGGCCCAGAGAGTTTTTCAGAGCCTAAACATAACTCGAGCCCTAGTTGTAGCACTCGCCTATGGCCAATGTCCGTTCTGAATGAGCAACGGATTTGGGCGACCTGCTCACTGCCAGACTACTAATGCAGGAGCAGAGAAGGAAACTGTACTACTTCAGACCAGTGTTCTGCTGAAGAGCAAGATTCTAGGAAAAATGAAGACCTCACCAACACCAGGAGCATCCCACTGAAAGAAACACCACAAGCTGGAGCCACCCCCAGATGCTAGCCCTCAGCTCAGGCCTCGGGGACATCTACACCCTGCCATCAAATTGACCCCGTAAACACACCTGCAATGAACCTGGACCCTTAGCATGGATTCGGCCCTTGTAATGTCCGATCCAAAGTCGGGAATGCACCAATGATTTTGCAGAATGGGCCCATGCCAGACTCCTCAGGGAGAAACACAGAGGGAACACCTGCTGTTTGTTTACACCCAACCTGTTGCTCATGAACACCAGGATTCTAGAGTTTCACCAAAGCGGCAGCAACACAATGAGCACTGCATAGACGCCATCCCGGAAGACCGAGATTCATCCTAAAGCTATGCTGAGATCTATTCTCCACTGTGACATAGGATCAGTACCTATCATCTTCAGGATTTTTAATCCTAATGCTTGGAATGGCTCTGCCCTCCCTGGGCTGGAGGCTAAATCTCACGTGCAACCGGATTTGCAACTCAAGTTTGCTGCAGACGATTCAGCGAAGAAGAGTGAACAAATATGTGCAATGTGCAACCACGGGACAGTGTCAGAGAGGTGGGTTCTGGAGACAACCTGAGGTAAGCCCCACAATGTGCTTAGACCCTGAATCCAAACCCTCAATCTAAACTGCACCCTAAGACCTCCACTCCACCCTAGGGCAGGACACCTCGCACTGGTGTCATATTTGCCCGGGCAATAAGCGGAACCTAACCCTAACCCTAGTCCGGCCAGTGACCATGACAATCACCCAACATCCGGTTGGAGTGTACAATAGATTTGGGAGACCTAGCTATTGCTAGACTCATCAGAAAGGAACACTCAGGAACCACTTGTCATTAGTAATCCCGGATGCTTCTGGACACCAGGATTCTAGTGAAACCCAGAATCCTCAGCAATACTATGAACATCCCACAGACCCCATCCCGGAAGTCGGAGACCCATACCAACACTAACTCTCAGCTCAGCCTCTTGAACCATGACATCGGATAGATGTCTACCATCAACTGGATTCTCCCCCAACCCTAGATATGGCTGTGGCCCTACCTCAGCTCAAATGCGCAGTCGCACGGAAAAGCAGATTTCACACTTAAGTCTGGTGCGGGACGAATCAGGCAAGAGTACCTAAAACAGTGCCACGTGCAACCACTGGGGTGGTGCATGACAGCACGATGCTAGGGATAAATTCACGTCATCCGGCAGGAACAGAGAGGGGAAAATGTGCCCTTTGTAAACCCGCTTGCGGCTGGACTCCAGGATTCTAGTGAAACAGTAAAACGTCAGCAACACTCTAAGCATACCCACAGATGCTATCCCGGAAGTTGGAGACCCATACTAAGACTAAGCCTCAGCTCAGCCTCTAGAACACGCTATCAAACTGGCCCAGAGAGTCTTTCAGAACCTAAACATAACGCGAGCCCTAGTTGTAGCACTCGCCTATGGCCAACGTCTGTTCTGAATGAGCAACGGATTTGGGCGACCTGCTCATTGCCAGACTACTAATGCAGGAGCAGAGAAGGAAACTGTACTACTTCAGACCAGTGTTCTGCTGAAGAGCAAGATTCTAGGAAAAATGAAGACCTCACCAACACCAGGAGCATCCCACTGAAAGAAACACCACAAGCTGGACCCACCACCCAATGCTAGACCTTAGCTCAGGCCTTAGGGACGTCTACATCTTGCCATCAAATTTACTCTTTAAACACACCTGGAACGAACCCGGAACCCTAGCATGGATTTGGCCCTGATAATGTCCGAACCGAAGTTCCGAATGCACCAATGATTTTGGAGAAAGGGGCCAATGTCAGACTCATCAAGAAGAAAGACAGAGGGAACACCTGCTGTTTGTTTACCCCCAACCTGTTGCTCCCGAACACCAGGATTCTAGAGAATCACAACTCCAGTAACTCAATGAGCACCGCTCAGAAGCCATCCAGGAAGACCGAGATTCATCCTAAAGCTATGCTGAGAGCTGGTCTCCACTGTGATATTGGATCAGTGCCTATCATCTTCAGGATTCTGAACCCTAACGCTTGCATGGCTCTGGCCGTACCGGGCAGAGGCTACGTCCCACATGAAACTGGATTTGGAACTCAAGTGTGGTGCAGGGCATTTCAGCCAGGAAGAGCAAAGAAAGATGTGCAACGAGGAAACACTGGACGGTGTCAGACAGGTGGGTTCTGGACACAACCTGACGTCACCCTAATGGGTTTAGACCCTGAAAACAAGCCATTAATCTAAACTCCACTCTAACACCACCACTCCGGCCTAGGGAGGACACTGCACTGATGTCACATTTGCCGGGACACTACTGCGGAACCCAACCATAACCCTAGACCGGCCAGGGGCCATGAAAACCACCCAATGACATTTCGGAGTATACAATGGATTTGGAACACCTAGCTATTGCTAGACTCATCTGAGTGGAACACCGAGGGACCACTTGTCATTAATATTCCTGGTTGCTGCTGGACACCAGGAATCTAACGAAACATGGAATCCTCAGCCACACTACGAACACCCCACAGACCCCATCCCGGAAGTCGGAGAACCATCCCAACACTAACTCTCAGCTAGTCTCTCGAACCATGACATCGGATACTTGTCTACCATCTTCTGGATTCTCCCCCTAACCTTAGACATGGCTGTGGCCCTACCTCGGCTCCAATGCGGATTCGCACGGGAAAGCGGGTTTCACGCTCAAATTTGGTGCGGGACGATTCAGGCAAGAGTAAAGAAAATAATGTGCCACGTGCAACCACCGGGATGGTGCGTGACAGCATGATGCTAGGGGCTCCTGGGATGAGTGCCTGGAGGCAGGGCAGAGGCCGAGGACCGAGGGAGCGCACGCCTGTGGAAACTGGAACGGACTGCCCAGGCTCCCCGCGCAGCCCTACCACTGTTCTAGCCACCACCTCCCTCTGCATCCGCGGTACCCTCCGCGGTCTCCACCCTTCCTGCCCCGCCCCGCCGCGCCGCTGGATTCAGTGTGGGTGGGCGTTGGGCCTTGGACGTGGAAGGGTTGTGTTGTAGGCGCCTGCCGGGGCAGCGGGTTCGCCTAGAGGGCCAGGGACCCGCCCTGCGTTTCCCGTGTTTCGAGGGGGCAAGAGGGCAAGGAGTGTTTGCGGGAAGCGGTGTTGGGCAAGGAGGGGCGATGGCGGCAAAGTGCGAGAGGAAGGGAGGCCCTACGGTAAAGAAAAGAAAAAAAAGAAAAAAAGAAAAAAGAAAAGGAAAAAGCCTACAGCACCTTGTTTTCCACGGCGGTCTCCCATCCACGTACTAACCGGGCCCGACCCTGCTTAGCTTCTCAGTACAGACGAGAGGGTGCGAGTTCAGGGTGGTATGTTCTAAGAGGCGTACGTACACCTGCCGCTGGGGGCCCCAAGAACCTGCTCTGCGACTCCCAGCCCCAGCGCTTGCCCCTCTACACCCCTGTGCCTGCCCTGTGCCTGGCGCCAGCCCGCAAGCTCGCCCTCGGGACATGACTCCACTGGCACGCAGGAGTCGCGCAAGTCCCGGCGCTCCCCCATCCCGGGACTCTCCAGCCCCGCGGCCGCTTGGCTCCCGAGAAGGCAGTGGGGTTCGTTGGGGCGCGGGGGTCTCGACCGGCGCGCTGTTCTCAGCGCCCCCAACCCCCGCCCTGGCCGACCAAGGTCTAGCGCCGCCGGCTACCTGGCCTGTCCTCCTCTCCAACCCGCCTTGCTCAAAGCCAACCCGCAGCTAAGGGCGCCACCAGACATCAGCCTCATCAGCTCCACCCCGTGGCCATTCCTCAGCCACCCTTCCCCTGTCCACCCACACTCTCCAGGACCCGACGGAGAGACCCGAGAGGCCGGCTGACATAGACACACAGGGAAAGACAGACAGAGACCAGAGGGAGGGAGATGTAGACAGAGAGGAAGAGAGAGAGACAGAGTATCCAACACACAGACCCGCTCAGATCCCAGGACGGACCCGGGGACCCTGACTGGATGCTGACGGGAACAGGGTCAGGGACAGAGACACAGGTGCACCCAGCACCGACAGACACACATCACAGACACTGGAGGCTGTGTTGACGGGGTATCCAGCCCACGGGGGGCTCGTCATGCTGGGCGGGGTTTGGGCAAGGTGGCCGCGCCCTGGAGCTGCCAGAGGAGCCCGAGGACGAGCAGCCAAGCTGTCAGGAATCCCGTTGTGCTCGCATTCGTGCCCAGGGCCCCGTAAGGTTTGGGGGCGTGAGAGGGATTCTTTCCTTGGTCTCGTCCTTTATTTCGGGGGCCTATCATTGCCGTGGTGCCGGGAGCACCCGGTCTTGATGAGGGAGCGAGCCTCGCCATTGGCTTCGCCGTTGCGGGGAGACTGAGCACGGACCCCGGTGCCAACGGGGCCTGAGGCCCCAGGCAGTCGGCCATCTTGTGTCCTGGGCACAAGCAGCGTGAGCCCCGGGGCCCTGGGGCAAAGGGACGGTGGACGGCGCGAAGGAAGCAAATACCCTTGCGGGGGGTGGGCCGCGCACCCCACGGCTGGTGGGGAGAAGGTGTAGGCAGGCCCAGGCATAAGGTGGGGCCGGTAGCTGGTTGACTTGGGCGATTGCGGCGGTCCAAGGAAATGGCTAGGGGCTCCTGGGATGAGGGCCCGGAGGCAGAGCAGAGGCCGAGGACCGAGGGAGCGCATGCCTGTGGAGACGGGAACGGCCTGGCCCGGCTCCCCCCTGCAGCCCTGCCTCGGTCCTAGCCGCCAGCCCCCTTGCCCTCCTTTGGCACCCGCCGCCCACCTCCGCCCCCTCCGCCATCTCCACTCTTCCAGCCACGCGGTCTCGGATGCTTGGATGCAAATGGCAGGACATGGGGTGAAGTCTCGCCAGAGCACTGTGAGATCTCAGGAGATTTAGCCCAAGACTGCATGAGATTTGAGCGAGATCTCAGGAGGGTTGGAATGGGAGGTCTCGGAGACTTGGATGCCCCTGGCGGGAATGGCGTGAAATCTCGCCCGATAGCCATCAGATCTCATGAGATTTCGACAAGATGGGGTGAGATTGGGCAACATCCCATGAGATTTGGACTCCAAAGACTTGGAGGCTTGGTGCAAATGGTGGAACATGGGGCAAAATCTCTCCCCAACACAGTAGGAAATCCTGAGATGTCGCCCAACCAGGCTGAGATTTGGACTGCAAAGTCCTGGAGTCTTGGATGCACCTGAAGGGAATGGTGCAAAATCTCACCCCAAGTTCCGTGAGCTCTCAGGAGTTTTTGCCCAAGACTCGGCCAGATTTAGGAGAGATCTCCTGAGATTTGGACTGGGAATTCTGGGAGTCTTGGATGCACTTGGCGGGAATGGCCCAAAATTTCGCCCAAGCTCCTTGAGATCTCACGAGTTTTCTTCACAATGGGGCGAGATTTGGGTAGGATCCCCTGGGATTTGGACTATGAGGTCTCAGAAGTTGTATAGGAATAGGCGGGAAAGGGGTGAAATCTCGCCCGAACTCCGTGAGCTCCCACAAGATTTCACACAAGACAGGGCGAGATCAGGGCGAGATCAGGGCGAGATCGACCGAATTTGTCTGTGAGGTGTCAGAGGCTTGGATGCAAGCTGGCGGAAATGGCCCGAAATCTCACTTGACGTCCTTGAGGTCTCACCAGATTTCGCCCTAGACCTGGCGATATTGGGTGAGATCTCATGAGATTTGGACTCTGAGGTCTCAGAGGCTTGGACACAAATGACAGGACATGGGGTGAAATCTTGCTGGAGCACCTTGTAATCTCACGAGATTTTGCCCCAGACTGCATGAGATTTGGGCCCGATTTCTCAAAATTTGGACAGCAAGGTCTAGGAGTTTGGATAGGAGCTCACGGGATTGATGGGAAATCTCGCGGAGCACCTAAGTTTTCACGAGATTTCGCCCAAGACGGGGCAGGATTTAGGCTAGATCTCACGAAATTTAGACTGTGAGCTCTCAGGGATTTGGATACACCTGGCAGTAATCACCGGAAATCTCGCCTAAACTTCGTGAGATTTCACGAGCTTTCAACAAATCAGGGGCAAGATTTGGACGAGATTTCCCGAGATTTATGCTGTGAGATCTAGGAGGCTTGCATGGGAGCTGGCGGGTATGGTGCAAAATCTTGCCCAAAAAAGGTGAAAGCTCCTGAGAATTCGCCCAAGACTGCGTGAGATTTAGGCGAGATCTCAGGAGATTTGGACTGGGAAGTATGAAGGCTTGTATGCACCTGGAGGGAATGGCACAAAAATCTCACCCAAGCTCCATTAGATCTCACGAGATTTCACTCAAGATGGGGCGAGATTGGGCTAGTTCTCACGAGATTTGGATTCTGAGGTGTCAGAGGCCTGGATGCAATTGGCAGGATGTGGGGTGAAATCACACAGGAGAGCTGTGAGATCTCACGAGATTTAGCCTAAGACTAGGTGAGATTTCGGTGAGATCTCACGAGATAGGGAATGGGAGGTCTCAGAGTCTTGGATGCACCTGGTGGGAATGGCGTGAAGTCTCGCCTGAGCCCCATCAGACCTCTGGAGACTTCGCCCAAGATGGGCCAAGATCGGGCAGAATCTCACGTGATTTGGACTCCTAGGTCTCGGAGGCTTGGATGCAAATGGCGGACATGATGCGATGTCTCACCCGAGCACTGTGAGATCTCATGAGATGACATGCCCGCAAGGAGAGATTTGGGCTGGATCTCTCGAGGTTTGGACTGTGAAGTCTCAAATTCTTAGATGCAACTAACGGGAATGTCGCAAAATCTCCCCTGAGTTCCATGAGCTACCACAAGTTTTCTGCCAAGACTGGGTGAGATTTGGGTGAGATCTCACCAGACTTGGACCGGGAAGTCTCAGGGTCTTGGATACACCTGGCAAGAATGCCACGAAATCTCACCCGAGCTCCATGAGATCTCAGGAGATTTTGCCCAAGTTGGGGAGAGATTTGGGTGAGATGTCCCAGGATTTGGACTGCGAGGTCTCAGAGCTTGGATGGACGCTTGCGGAAAGGTGCAAAATCTCACCTGAATTCCGTGAGATCCCATGTGATTTCACCCAAGACAGGGTGAAATTTGGGCGAGATCTACTGAAATTTGTGAGGTGTCAGAGACTTGGAGGCAAGCTGCCGGGAAAGGTGTGAAATTTCACTCCAGGTCTATGAGATCTCAAGAGATTTCCCCAAGATGGGGGATACTGGGCGAGATCTCACGAGATTTGGACTCGGAGGTCTCAGAGGCTTGGATGCAAATGGCAAGATGGGGCAAAATCTCACCAGATAATCGTGAGATCTCACGAGTTTTTGCCCAAGACTGGGTGACGTTTGGGCGAGATCTACCAAAATTTGTCTGTGAGGTGTCGGAGCCTTGGATGCAAGCTGGCGAAAATGGCAGGAAATCTCACCCGATGTCCTTGAGCTCTCACAAGATTTCACCCTAGATGGGGTGATATTGGGCGAGATCTCATGAGATTTGGGCTCTGAGGTCTCAGAGGCTTGGATGCAAACGGTGGGACATTGGGCAAATTCGAGCCTAAGCACCATGAGATCTCACGAGTTTCTGTCCAAGACTGGGTGACATTTGGGCGAGATCTCACGAGATTTTGAATGGGAGGTCTCTAGAGGCTTGGATGCACCTGGTGGGGATCGCCGAAATCTTGCCCAAGCTTCATCAGATATCAGGAGATTTTGCCCAAGATGGGATGAGATGGGGCGATTTCTCAGGAGATTTGGACTCTGAGGTCTCAGAGGCTTGAAAGCAAATGGCAGGACATGGGGTGAAGTCTCGCTGGAGCACCTTGAGGTCTCAGGAGATTTCACCCCAGACTGGGTGAGATTTGGGTGAGATCTCTCGAGATTTGGACAGCCAGGTCTCGGAGTTTGGATAGGAGCTTGCGGGATTGATGGGAAATCTCCCCCGAGCAGTGAAGTTCTCATGAGATTTGGCCCAAGATGGGGCAGGATTTAGGCTAGAGCTCACGAAATTTAGACTGCAAAGTCTCAGGGACTTGGATACACCTGGCAGTAATCTCAGGAAATCTTGCCCAAGCTCTGTGAGATTTCATGAGCTGTCACCCAATCTCGGGCCAGAATCGGACGAGATTTCCCGAGACTGCGAGATTTAGGAGGCTTGCAAGGGAGCTGGTGGGTGGGGTGTGAAATCTCACCCGAAAAAGGTGAGATCTGAGATTTTGCCCAATACTGGGTGAGATTTAGGTGAGATCTCCCGAGATTTGGACTGGGAAGTCTCAGGGTCTTGGGTGTACCTGGCAGGAATGGCACAAAATCTTGCCCGAGCTCCATGAGATCTCAGGAGATTTCGCCCAAGTTGGGGAGAGATTTGGGTGAGATGTCCCTGGATTTGGACTGCGAGGTCTCAGAGCTTGGATGGAAGCTTGCGGGAAAGGTGGGAAATCTCGCCTGAACCCCGTGAGATCCCACGAGATTTCACCCACAACAGGGCAAAATTTGGACGAGATCGCAGGAGATTTGGACTGGGAAGTCTCAGGGTCTTGGATGCACCTGGCAGGAATGGCATGAAATCTCTCCCAAGCTCCATGAGATCTCACGATTTCGCTAAAAAAATGGATGAGATTTGGGTGAGATCTCCCGGGATTTGGACTTTGAGGAGTCAGAGCTTGGATGGAAGCTTGCAGAAAGGGTGCGAAATCTCGCCTGAACTCCGTGAGATCCCACGTGATTTCACCCAGGACAGGGTGAAATATGGGCGAGATCTACCGAAATTTGTCTATGAAGTGTGGGAGACTTGAAGGGAAGCTGGCGGGAATGGCGTGAAATTTCACCCGAGGTCTGTGAGATCTCACGAGATTTGGACTCTGAGGTCTCAGAGGCTTGGATGCAAATGGCAAGACATGAGGCGATATCTCGCCTGAGCATCAGGAGATCTCACAAGTTTTTGCCCAAGACTGGGTGACATTTGGGCGAGATCTCACGAGATTTGGACTCTGAGATCTCAGAGACTTGGATGCAAATGGTGGGACATGGCGTGAAATCTTGCCTGAGCTCCATCAGATCTCATGAGATATTGTCCAAGGCTGGATGACATTTGGGTGAGATCCCATGAGATTTCACCCAAGACAGGGCGAAATTGGGGTGAGATCTCACGAGATTTGGACTGGGAAAGTTCAGGGTCTTGGATGCACCTGGCAGGAATGGCATGAAATCTCGCCTGAGCTCCATGAGATCTCACGAGATTTTGCCCAAAAATGGATGAGATTTGGGTGAGATTTCCTGGGATTTGGACTGGGGGGTCTCAGAGGTTGGATGAAAGCTTGCGGGAAAGGTGCAAAATCTCGTCTGAACTCTGTGAGGTCCCACATGATTTCACCAAGACGGTGAAATTTGGGCGAGATCCACCGAAATTTGTCTGTGAGGTGTCAGAGACTTGGAGGCAAGCTGGCGGGAATGGCGTGAAATTTCCCTGGAGGTCCGTGAAATCTCATGAGATTTCCCCAAGACTGGGCCATACTGGGCAAGATCTCACGAGATTTGGACTCCGAGGTTTCAGAGGCTTGGATGCAAATGGCAAGACGTGCGGCGAAATCTCGCCCGAGCATCAGGAGATCTCACGAGTTTTCGCCCAAGACTGGGTGACATTTGGGCGCGATCTCACGAGATTTGCAATGGGAGGTCTCAGAGGCTTGGATGCACCTCGGAGAATGGCGCAAAATCATGCCCAAGCCCCATGAGATGTCACAAGATTTCACCCAAGACTGGGTGACATTTGGGTGAGATCTCATGAGATTTGGAATGGGAGATCTCAGAGGCTTGGATGCATGTGGCGGGAATGGCCACATGCCACATTTTCTCGCCTGAGTTCCGTGAGCTCTCCGGAGTTTTCGCCCAAGACTGGGTGACATGTGGGCGAGATCTCTCGGGATTTGGATTGGGACATGGATAAAGCTAGAAAGTATTATGCTAAGGGAAATAAGTTAGAGAAAGATAAATAACATATGATTTCGCTCACGTGCAATTTAAGAAACAGAACAGATAAACATAAGGGGGAAAGACAGGCAAATCAGGAAACAGACTCAACTATAGAGAATAAACTGAGGGTTACTGGAGGGGATGTGGGTACGGGGATAGTGCAAATGGGTGATGTAGGAGGGCAATTGTAGTGATGAGCACTGGATGTTGTGTGTAAGTGATGGATCACTAAATTCTACACCTTATACTAATATTACACTCTATGTTAACTGAACTAGAATTTAAATAAAATCTTTAAGAAAAAAGAAAATAAAAGAAGGTATTATTATTACACACTTATCAGAATGGGCAAAATAAAATATAGTGAGACCACCAAATGCTGATGAGGATGCAGAGAAACTGGATCATTGATGGTGGGAATGTAAAATTTAAAGCCAATCTGGAAAACATTTTGGCAATTTCTATTAAAATTAACATATGCTGCTATCATACAATCTAGTTATTACACTATCATTGAGAAATGAAGAATTCTATTTATATACACAAAATAACTATACATGAATGTTTATAGCGGCTTTATTTGGAATAGCTAAAAACTGGAATCAATCCAAATGTCCTTAAGCAGAGAAATTGTTAAATAAATTGTGTTATATACATACAGGAATATTAATCAACAATAAAAAGGAATGAATTACTGATACACAGAACAACCTGGATGAATCTCCAGAGAATTATGCTGAATGAAAAAAAAAAAAAGCCTATCATAGAAAGCTACAGACTGTATGATTCCTTTTACATAACATTCTTCAAAGGACAAAATTGTCAAAAAGACAACAGATTGATGATTTCTAGGGATTAAGGTGGGTGTGGCTATAAAGGGCAATATGAGGGATTCTTATGCTGATAGAAAAAATATTCTGTGTATTGACTCTATCAATGTCAATATTTTGGTTATGATATTATACTAGATTCTTGCAGGTGTGTTACCATTGGCATAAACGGGTAAAAAGTACACAGAATTTCTCTGTATTTTTCCTTCTACCACATGTAAATCTGCATTTGTCTTTAAAAATTTTTTTTTAATTTAAATTCAATTTAGTTAACATATACTGTATTATTAGTTTCCGTGGTAGAATTCAGTGATTCATCGGTTGTATGTAACACCCAGTGCTCATTACATCAAATGCCCTCCTTAATGCCCATTCTCCATTTACCCCATCCCCCACCCACCCCCTCCTCAGAGATCCTCAGTTTGTTTCCTAGAGTTAAAAGTCTCTTATGGTTTGCCTCCCTCTCTGTTTTTATCTTATTTTATTTTTCCTTCCCTTCCCCTATGTTCATCTGTTTTGTTTCTTAAATTCCACATATGAGTGAAATTATATGGTATTTGTCTTTCTATGACTGAAATAAATCTGCATTTATCTTAAAAGAAATGGTTTAAATACAAAAAAGTAACTGCAGAATGCACAAGACATTCCTGGGCAAAAAAATAATTATATCCACAATAGTATTAATTTCTATAAATCCCTATCTTATAAAATGATACAACTTTACGATGAAATGAAGAGAAATACTGTACTTGTAAACAAGGAGACTCAATATAGCAGAGATGTGAAATCTCTCTAATAAATCTAAAAATTCAATTGCAAACCTAATCACAATCACAATGTAATTTTTCATGAAGTTTTAGAAACTCAGTCTCAAGTTTGTTGGATACCAACATTGTCTTTCTCTTCTTGGCCTTCAGTTGGCTCATTTGCTTCTTCCTCCAATTGGCCCTCATGGAAGGGAGGGATCAGACAGAGTGGAACTATGGCCAGGGGGATACCATTCCCTCTTCAACTTTTGCAAACCTCACTGACCCACTGATTTGCACTGTCAATTTTCTCCAACTGCAAAGCCAATGATATTTATAAAAACATATCACTTAAATATTCTGAGTTACTTACTGTTGGTCATATGTTTCTTTTTTCTCCTACTTCATCCCTGATCTTTCTTTCTTGTTATACCTATTCTCTAATAGTTTCTTAAATGTCAATGTTCTTCATTTCTGTCTTAGATCTCTCCTTGTTTCTTTTCCTCTTTGCTCCCCTCTTTTTCTTCCTTTTTGTTCCCTTCCTTTCTCTTCTCCTTTCGGTCTTTGTACCTCCTCTACGTGATCCCATCCTTTCCTAAGATTTACCCACTATGTGATCTTGATCTCATCTTCAGACCTCTTTCCTCAATCATTGCCTACTGAACATCTCTACATTTATGTCCCATAGGTACTTTGAGCTTGTTCAAAACAGACTTTGTAATTTTCCTTCCAAACTTACTTCTCATCCTTCATGTTCATCTTGGTAATGGCCTCCCCATCCAAGTATTCATCCCAGCCAGTTACTTTGCATTATCCTTGCTTCTTTTTGTTTTTAATCAATCTGATTGTGCCACTCTTATTGGCTCACAGGCTAAAATCCAAGCTCCTGGAATATCACACAAAAAGTTCCATGATCTGAGAGTGCTGACTTCTCTCCAGCCTGATTTCTTACCATCCTCACTCCCTACACATGGGCATCCACACTCATTGGAATGTGCCTTATGTTGTACATTGGTGCTTTTTGCTGATACTGCCCTTTTTGAGGGAATCTTCTACTCGCATTTGCCCATCTTAAGAATGTATGCCTTTAAAGACTTACCTAAAGTTTTTGTGATATTGCCATAAAACTATTCCTGTTCTCACAAGTAGGATTAACAGCTTTTTTAAAGGTCTTCTGTGTTCTGGGAAGACTTATTTTTACAGCACCAAAAGACTTATTTATTTGTCTTCCTCATTAAACAATAAGGTCCTTAAGGATTATGCACAGGATTAGTCATACTGGAAGCCCTCAATGAATGTTTATGGAATGAATGAGTGAATTAGTAAATGAATGAGAATAAACAACTAAGCATAACTAAACTGATGAATGCTCCCACTACAAAGGCAAAAATCATTTTTTTGTCTCAGTGGCCATCTGAAAACCCATAGTATCACTACATGGATTTGGGAGTGGGCAGTTTGGGTAACAGAAAAGTTATGCTTTTCATTGTATTATCCCACCTTCAAGCAGCCAAAGAACTAATATATTTGAAAAATTTTGAAAGAGTACCAAGTTATGCAGTACTAACTATGAATGGACTGGAAGTCCAGAAACAAGAAAAATGTGTGTGTGTGTGTGTGTGTGTGTGTGTATCTCCATGCCTCCTTAGGATTTCATGTAGGAGCAGCAGGAAGGATGGGAACAATCTAGAAAGTAGAATGAGCAATATCTCTTTTTAAAGGAGCAAGCAAGCAAAGCAACTACTAAAAATTCTCATTATCTGGTAAGCTAAAAAGTTCAATGCTCTTCACAAATACAAATAGTGATATTTAAATGTGATATTTAAACACGAAAACAATGAATCATGGATCACTACATCAAAAACTAATGAGGTATTGTATGGTGACTAACATAACATAATAAAATAAAATAAAATTTAAAAATAAATAATACAATTACAATTTTATAAAGACTTTATTTATTTATTTGAGAGAGAGAGAGAGAGCACATGCACACAGAGGGAGAGGGAGAAGCAGGCTCCCTGCTGAGCAAGGAGCCCAATACTGGGCTCGATTCTAGGACCCTGGGATCATGACTTGAGCCGAAGGCAGACACCAAACTGAGACACCCGGATACCCCTACAATTTCAATTTTTAATTTCAAATATAACTTCACTTGTAGTTCTACATATAGAAGAAGCTAAGTATGAGAGGGGGTCATTTATGGGGTGTTGGAAGCAGAGAAAGGATGACAGAACTTCTTAGATCTAACAGGCCAGGAGATGATCTCATCTCAGGAATCAGGAGATCTAGGCACTCATAGAATGTAGGAGTTGACAGAGACCTTAAACATTCATCCAGCCTATCTCATTACCCAGTATCCTTGACAGATCTTGAGGTCGTTCACCTTCTGCCAGGACATGACCAATAATGGGGAGCTAATTATCTCACAAGGGAAAAGAAGATGGGGAAATCATTCTACGCACAAAGAAGAAAAGTTATGTTTGGAAAAATGCCAGGGTAACACATTGGGCCTAGTGATGGGGATATTCTGAGAGAAGATACGCTCACATTTGGACATGCTGAGTTTGAAAGGATATCGGTAAATTCAAAGGGAGCTGGCCTGTGGTCCTGCACAGTGCTAATCTAAGTTTAAGTGAAAGATTAGACTCCTGTAGGGAAAGATTCATATAGAAGCAGGAGTTGGAGTTATGGGGGCAAATATAGAAGTTTATTTTAAAACCAACTTGTCAGTAAGAAAAAGTACAAGAAGTGTGTCTTGTGGGAGAAAGAAGTCACAGGCTCCAGGAATGAAGAAATGATTTCATATGCTTGATGAGAAGTACCCAAAATGTACTTGGATATTTGGACTAGTGTACTTGAAACAGTCTGTTTTAAAAGTGAAAGGATCTGTTATTTCTTTTCACTAGGTAGAGGTCGGTGTAAAAAATCTGCTTTGTAATGGCATAAGATTGCTTAGCATGAATTAAATCACAGAAAATCTAAAATATATAATGGAACCAACTTACTTAGAATGCAATCAAATTCATACAGAGTGCTGAGATACCTAACTGAATAATGTTTCAATCCCCACATTTCTGTCATTTTCATTTTGAAAGTTACATTGAGGAAAAAAAATAACTCCCCTGAGTATTTTTATGATACTTTTGGTGAGTGAAACAGTAATCTCAGCAAAGTTCACTTTTGGTATCAGAAAGCAGAATTTCAGGTTGTTTTGGCCTAATTGCCATTTAATACCAAAGTCAATACTTATTAGCACTTATTTCTATTGAGAAAATAGTCATTTATGCTTTTAGATATTGTGTTATGGTGTGCTGAAGTATCATATGTTTCTAGCATATTATGGAATGAAATTCCAGACAAAGGTAGAATATTTACTAGAAAAAAGGTCAATGACACTACAGACAAAGGGCTGGTATCCAAGATCTGTAAAGAACTTCTCAAACTCAACACAGAAAAAACAAATAATCCAAAAAAATGGGCAGAAGACATGAACAGACACTTCTCTGAAGAAGACATATAAATGGCTAACAGACACATGAAAAAATGTTCATCATCATTAGCCATCAGGGAAATTCAAATAAAAACCACATTGAGATACCACCTTACACCAGCTAGAATGGCAAAAATGGACAGGGAAAGAAACAACAAATGTTGGAGAGGTTGTGGAGAAAGGGGAACCATCTTACACTGTTGGTGGGAATGCAAGTTGGTACAGCCACTTTGGAAAACAGTGTGGAGGTGCCTCAAAAAATTAAAAATAGAGCTACGCTATGACCCAGCAATTGCACTACTGGGCATTTACCCCAAAGACACAGATGTAGTGAAAAGAAGGGCCATATGCACCCCAATGTTCATAGCAGCAATGTCGCAATAGCCAAACTGTGGAAAGAGCCGAGATGCCCTTCAACAGATGAATGGATAAAGAAGACATATAAATGTTGTCCCTATATTATATATATATATCAATTATCATATGGTTTCACTTATTTGTGGAACATAAGGAATAGCATGGAGGACATTAGGAGAAGGAAGGGAACAATGAAGGGGGGAAATCGAAGGGAGAGATGAACCATGAGAGACTATGGACTCTGAGAAACAAATTGAGGGTTTTAGAGGGGAAGGGGGTGGGAGGATGGGTTAGCCCGGTTATGGGTATTAAGGAGGGCATGTACTGCCTGGAGCACTGGGTGTTATATGAAAACAATGACTCGTGGATCACCACATCAAAAACTAATGATGTATTGTATGGTGACTAGCATAACATAATAAAATAAAATTAAAAAATAAAAATAAATAAATAGACTGATAAACACTTTTTAAAAATGACAACATACAAAATAAGTATAGATTCAACTTAAAATTTATCATAAAGGATATGTATTTTCAAACCTTCTCTTGTCTTTCTAAACAAAGTCTAATGGTTAATTAAGCACTTAATCTCAAAAGCAACTGCTTTCTCCAAGGCTGAATTCAAGATATCTGAAGTTTACAATTTTCTTATTCCACTTAATGATGTAAAGAAGTTTATTTGGACATGAACATTACATTTAGACAAAATGCAAATATCAGGTAACACTTTCTAGCACTAGTAATAATGAATAAGTAAAGAAAGCAAGAGGAAATTCTGGAGGTGATGGATATATTATGGCATAGATTGTGGTGATGGTCGTGGGTGTATACTTATTACCAAACTCATCAAGTTATATACATTATATATGTACAGTTTTTTAAAATGCCAATTATATCTTAAAGTGGTTTAAACAAAAAGAGTAGTTAAAAAAAGAGCAGGCTTCTTAAAAGGTAATGAAGCTTATTTCACTGGAAGTGACAAATGGCCTTCCAGGAAGGTTGCAGAGAGGGTTTAATATCCCATTCAATTATGAGATTCAGAAAATGTCAGCCCAAGGTGCCATAAGCACCAACAAAGGACCTTAGCTTTACTTTCAGATGCTGGTGACTCAGGAATCCTACTGTTTCTTTACACACCTTTTATAACTGGGTACCATTAAAATTGGATTTAGGGAAAGTTATAGTTGTATATCTCTTAACCTTAATTCATAGAAATGTGTATAAGGTGAACCGTAATGTTGATTAAGGCACTAACTTGAGGTTTTGATTCTTTGTCTCTTCTCCCAACTCAGGCCTTACTTATTCCTTCCTGTGTCCATACTTCTGCTTCTGAATTCCCATGTGGGTACAGGCATAAAACTAGAGAACCTGTTACTGAAAGAGTAAATATCCTCCACTCAACAACCACAAGACTTCCTTCTGAATGTTAACTTTCTGCTTCCAGAAGAGACTGCCTGAAGTCCATCTCCTCTCCACTTTAGTCCGAAGAAGTGGTTAAAGAATAGCAGGAAGCTGGGAGACCCACACTCTGGGGGCAGGGGGAAAAAAGTGCCCTTTGTTTTGCTTTTGTTCCTCTCCAGGTGGTTCACAACTGGAGAGAGGGTTGGTCAAACAAGTGCTACACAGCTTATGGGGTAGCTCAGAGCTTCCTTACTGACAATTACAGAGCAGTGGAGAGAAAAAGGTATGTCCAAGGACTGCAAGTTAAGAGGAACTTAAAGGTAACTGGGAAAGATTAACTAGAGTATACTCTGCTTCATATACTCTCTGCTGCTTTCCACCCCAACTCACCCCCAAGGTGGTTCTCCGGAGGCAGCAGCTGCTAAAGTTGGGCAAGGTGAATTAGGGAGAGTACCATCTTAGGGAAAGTACCTTCAAATCACCCACACGCCTTCTGCTACCTTCTTAAGAATATAAACTTCTAGTATCTTTTCTAAGGCTGGTCTTCCTGGAGTGACCATAGCTTCATTTTAGTCATACTATTATTTATCCCATGTACAAACGAGAACTATTTCTGTGTTCATGTCTAACTCGAGCAAGCTAGGAATTTAAAGTATGGTCTGTGCCCTTTGAGAAATGCACCTCTCAAAAATTTTGTTTCAGATTTCTTACTTTTGCCCTTCTAGACCTATTCTCCACCCTGGGTGACTTACTGGAGTGATCACACAATGGCCCCTTGCCTTCTAGCTTCTAGTTGGTGTTGGCCAATGGAGATCCTGGAGGAGATCAGAGCAGGGAGGAGAGCATCTTTCCTTTAGACCCAACTGTATTGGTACTAGCTGAGTCTCAGCCATCATTATTCCTTTTTAGATGGCCCTTTCTATTCAACTCTCCTTCTGGCTTCAGGGCTTTCAGTATACATAGGCATGGTAAAAGCTTCCTTGTTACAAGGGCAGGAATAAACTCCACTTTCCTTTGTGGTTTCTTGTCCACTTTTATAAATAGGCTCTTGTTAAGCCCCACTCAAATATCCTAATTTAAAAATATTCTAATCATGTTTTCTGTTGGAACCTTGAAACAAATATCAATCTTACATAAAACAAACTATTTAAGAGAAAATATTATATTAATGTGTTAGTAAGAACTGTGTATTTCAGAGATGCAGAAATTGATGAAGAATCTTACTGCAAGGTTTCAACCAATCCCAACAGCCACCATGGCATGGAAATATTATTTGTGGTACAGGTACAGCTCCTATATCCCTAAAGTATCCTAACTAGGACTCTAAGCACAATATTAAAGAGCCTTTAGTTTGGTTTTGTTATTGCTTGTCCTTGACATTTTCTTTTGGAATGAAACCCTTCTACAGAGATGTAGGATAGCATTCAAAGTTACTGCTACAGTGGGATGCAGTTAACCAGGTATTTTCTTCTCTGAGCAGGAAGTATTTGAATGCTCCAGGAGTTCTTCTCTCCTTTGGATGAGTATGCCAAACGTGGTGGCAGAATAGGGGCGTTGGAAGGGCAAGTACACTCCTGAAAAGCAAAATGGCATATGGAATCTCTTCCCATGCCCAATTTATTCTCCTTATTGTGTTTAGGGCTTGATCTTGCTTTTAAAAAGACAGGCTAAAAACAACCTAAAAGCCTAACCATTATGGTCCAGCAACACAGTGAAGTATGCAGGGTAATTGTGAAAATTGTGCAAAGTTTATGTTTATGATATAAAGTAAAATGAATAAAGCAGAACATTAGGTATACGTGAGTCATGGTTACAACCCTAATATATATTTATACATGTATCATTACATATATATGTAATAATATATACATATATTATTAAAACACTAATATAAATATATACATATTTACAAACATGGGTAAATTATGGAAGGATGAAATAAAAAAAGAAAACAGTGTGTTAAAGTGATAGGATTATGGGTATTATTATTATTATTATTTTTTGGTTAACCTTAAAGTAAAGCCAACAATAATAATAGGCAACTTATTGAGGAGTTACTATGTACCACACACTGTTCTACACTCTTTATGTGTATTAACTTGTTTAACCATCACACCTACTCTGTGAGTAAGTAGCTTTATTTTCCTATTTTACATTTGAGAAAATTGAAGAACAAAGAGGTAACTGACTTTTCCACAGTCAACCGGCTTCTGAGCATCAGAAGAACAAGTAGTCCTGCTGATACGAGCTCATAGTCACTTAAGCTATTGTTTCAAAGAAGAGGAAAGTGAAGAGAGTAAGAGTAAGTCCCTCTGTTTAGATCAGCCAGCTACTAAGTGGCAGAGCTAGGACACATATCCAGCTTACTTATGAATAACGCTTGGACCTAAAACCAAATCCTAGACCTAATAGTCATAACCAACCCCAAAATAACTTTCTTGCCCTGATTCTAGGTCTGAAGCACCTTACAGTTCAGCCACCGTAGCTTTCTCACTACTCTTGCCAGTTCTGCCTGCCTAGTGGCTGCTCAGAAAGCTGCCTCCCTCTGGCCCATGGTCTCAAACAAACTTTAAAGAGAAGGGTTGGTCATTGCAGCAGCAAAGAGGTCAGAGTTCTCATTTTCATGCTCCTGAATCTGAAGGCATGATTCTAACGGAGGGTTCTGAGTCTTGTAGTTGTGCGGTTCTGAATCAATCACATTATCCTCAGAGCATTCTCATTAGTGACAGGACTGGACCAAATGGTCTCTGAAATCCCCCCTTCCCCGCTTCTCATGCACAATGTATTGCATTATTTGTGACTCCCTTTGGAAGGCCTAAGATTTTTCAGTCCCGATCAGATCCGCTAAGTGAGTGGTTCCTTGCCCCTAAATTCCCTTTGCTTAATTTCCCTAATTTCCCATTGCCCTTGGCAGCCCTAGGCCTCTTCTGGGCTTTATGAGTAAATCACACATTACACATCAAAACTTTACTACCCTATGTTTTTTTTCCCACTGGGTCCTGTGCTTATCTATGACAAAAGATGCTTATATTTTACCATATGTTAGAATTTTAGTTTTCCTGTTAATACAGTATTTCTTCCAAGAAACACAATGCCTTAACTCTTTTAAACTATCTACACTGTAAAAGGTTAATATCCCCCAATATTTTCATTCTTACAGATCATAAAAAAGTCCACTGACCTACAGGATATTAATCTTGAAAGTGCCAATATTTTATTTGTATGTGGTAGAAAGAAGACAATGAATTTGCTAGCATGTTATTGATTTATTAAGTCAACAAACATCTATTTACTGAACACTTACTATGTGCCAGGCACCATGGCTAGGTGAAAGAAGACAAAAATGAATAAGGAAAGAAATATATACTCAAGGGTTCATGGTTTAAGGGAAAGACAGATATGCATAAATTATATTTTGTGCCATAATGCACCAACACACATGAACGAGTGACAAACCACTTGGGGAGATCCAAAAAGGCTTCACAAAGGAAGAGGCATTTGAGCTGAAAGCTTCATCTGAGTTTCACCCCACAGACCGTGTTCAGTGACTCTTTTCCCCACAGTTATGGGCAGGAGTTGACAGGAAGATAGATCAACTAATGTGGGTGAAACCGTAAAGTTTCCCCCTCACTTTTGAGTGGCAAAGGGGTCCTCTAGAGGGAGCTACATGATTGTGTGAGAGGAGCAAGCCACCCTCTCTGGTGTGTTTGGTTAACTCCTCAATTATGAAACATTTTTGTTTTAATGACAGTTGTCCCCAGATCCCAAATCATTGTGTTTATATTGTCAGTGATCTTATACATCTGACTCTTTCTTTCTAAGTAACTTTTACTTGATGGAAGTGAAACCTGAGTTGGCTAATAGTACTTAATGTACGTAACAAATCCAGATCTTTCCATGAAATTTAATGTAAGGGCTCCTGCGGGCAAAGTTCCTTCTTCTTTGAATGTGGACTCTCATACAAGATTGGCCTTATCTCTGCAGGTGTTTTCTGAAGGAAAAAACAAGCCTCTGATGCCTTTTTGTGAATTCTTGTTATTTCAGAGCACAGTTCTTTCTTTTCTGCTTTTCTTAAAACAAAAACCAAAAAAAACCCACAAAAATTTATTCTTTCACAGCTTTGGAGACCAGAAGTCTGAGATAAAGGTGTTGGCAATTGGTTCCATCTGAGGGTCTCTTGTAGTTTTCTGGCAATCTTTGGTATACCTGATCCTTGCCTTCATCTTCACATGACTTTTCCCTGTGTGCATGTCTGTCTCTAAACCTCCCTTTTGTAGAAGTACAGCAGTCATATTGGATTAGAACCCACCCTAATGACTGTATTTTAACTTGATAACTCCTGTAAGGTCCCTCTCTCCAAATAAGGTCAAATCTTGAGTTATTGGACATTAAGACATAAATTTGAGAGGGACAAAATTCAACCCATAACAATGCCCAAGCTAGAAACCTTACTCTTAGCTATAAGTGTTCCCTCTCCCTCCCCAATCTTTAGCTATGTTTCATTGCTTCTCTCCATGTCTACCCCCGTAGTCTGTCATTTCCTCTCCAGGTGACCTCTGCCCCCTGACTCACCTCCTCCAGCCAGTCCTCCCTACAAAAAGCTGTAGTCCTAAAACCATACAGTACTAGATTTGCTGCATTGTTATGGTTGCTCAAGGACACAGAGTGACTCACACAGAGTGACCCTCTAGTACTTCCAAAATCAACTTAGAAAGTCTCTGGCTTGTTCCAAACCTCCCCATATCTCCCTGGTAAATTAGCACACTCTGGAGAGGTTAGCCAGAAAGGTTTCACATATACATCAAGTATATATTCTTGTTTCCAAACCTTCTTGCTATTTCCACTGACTAGAATGCCCTCTTCTACCTACCCCCAACTTGTACAAACCATCAAAGCCAGCCTAAATTGCACTTCTTCAGTGATACCTTCCCTGATATTTCCCTTCTTAGAATTTTACCAGGATTTTCTACAACCAGTACCTTACAGCTGTTTTTTGTTTGTTTGGTTTTGTTTTTGTTTTTAACTATTTTTTGTATGTGGAGGCCCTCCAAGCAAGCTGTGAGCTGCTTGAGGGCAGGACCATGACTGGCATTTCTCATATGTCCTCCTCTCTGCCCAACACAAGGCTGAGACATATAAGATATCAGGAAATGTTGGTTGAATAAAGCAATACATAAGTCAATGATCTGGTGAGTGAAAGGGGGACTGACTTAAGGACTTCATGAATGAATGACGATGCTAAGGGTAAGGTTCTGAACCTGCTGGGAGCGCCACTAAATATTCACTTATAATGATGAAGGGTGCCTCAGTGTGATGGAGGCTTCCTTCTTAAGGGGAATGCTGCACCTAGCTTTGTCCTTACTTGGAGGGTTGAGGTGACCTCTAGCTAATCAGAAAATGAAGAGAGGGCTGGAGCTCACCCCATCTCCCACTTTACACCCTGTAGCTCAAAGTTATTTTCAAAGAAGTATTATATTTTAAACCTCCACAGACACAGGAAGAGTGATTTAGATTTTCACGGGGAGGCTAGGGTGCAGTCTTTGGGGCATTGGGGTAGGTTTATTCACTTGTGCCCCTGACAACCATGGCCTGTCAGGAGGCAGGTAAGGGAGTATTCTGATGTTTTTCAATGTGCTGACCAAAGGGCAAGGATTTAGCCCTGGCTATTGTTCAGGGTACTGTAAAAAAACATGGCTCAAGAACATCTTAACCGATGGGCTTCCTGATTATCTTTAGCAACAGAGAAATAATAAAGATCATTGACCAAAGGGTAACTCCCAAGATCAGAGGTCATTGCTTATTCACATACTGTCTACAGCAGCCATCACCAGACTAGAGACAGATGCTACCTCACAATGAAAATGCAAGCAACATACACAAGCGTTTAAAAGTCCCCAGAAGAGGGGTGCCTGTGTGGCTCAGTAGATTAAGTGTCTGACTTGGTTTCAGCTTAGGTCATTGATCTCATCATGAGATCGAGCCCCACATCAGGCTCTGGGTTCAGCATCAAGTCTGCTTGAGATTCTCTAACTCTCCCTCTGCCCCTCCCCCTGCTCATGCTCTCTGTCTCTCTCTAAAATAAGTAAATAAAATAAAATCTTTTAAATAAATAAATAAATAAATAAATAAATAAATAAATAAATAAAAAGTCCCCAGAAGAAAGAAGGGCCACTCTCAGCTCATGATGGAAGCCCCAGATTCTGTGATGGGTGGAGAAGCCCTTGACAGCCTATTGCTATTGGGGTATGGGCAGAAGACAGAAATAAAAGGGCTGGCTCTCTCTCTGAAGGTCCTACTTTGGTTTGTGTTAGGACTAGAGTTGGAGAAGGTTGTAGCATCTAGCCATCAGAATAGGCCAGTGAAGGACCGATATGGAAGGAGAACCAGCCATTTCTACTCTAAAGACAGGTCCAACCAGGACCAGCTACATAATTTGCAGGCACTGTGCAAAATGAAAATGAGGGATTCCTTGTACAAAAAATATCAAAAAATCTCAAGATGGTGATGGCAAAGGACCAAGTGTGTGGTTCTTTTGAGCACAAGATCTTGTGTGACAACCCAGGATGCATGCTTGGGAAGCCAACCTTAAACCCAGTCCATGGAGGATCACAATGTTCAGTATAAACTACTCACAGTAGCCTGGTTACACCCAAGCTCTCCTGTGTCAGAGCCGGTGTACTTGCAGTTGTTTCCACCTAGAACACCTTGAACACCTTTCATCCCTGCAGTGTACAGTTTTCCTCTTGGATGGTGGCTAGACTGTTTGCTAATAATAATTTATTAAGGGCACATTTTTATGTGTTATATCTAAACATAAAAATGTTCTTTAAGAAAAACAACAACTTTAGGGGCGCCTGGGTGGCTCAGTTGTTAAGCATCTGCCTTTGGCTCAGGTCATGATCCCAGGGCCCTAGGACCAAGCCCCGCATCGGGCTCCCTGCTCCGCGGGAAGCCTGCTTCTCCATCTCCCACTCCCCCTGCTTGTGTTCCTGTTCTCTCTGTGTCTCTCTCTGTCAAATAAATAAATAAATAAAATCTTAAAAAAAAAGAAAACAACTTTAACTTGCAGCTTGACTCTTGTTTGACAAAGTAAATTGCAGTGAAGCTCAGTGTGGATCATGTTGAGGTAAGAAATGAGCACTTCTAGTACCAGTGTAGGGAGTGAGAAGTTGGCATCAGCTGCTCAGTGAACTGGGCCTGCAGCAGGGCCTGGAGGAAAGCAGAACTTAGAGAGAAGGGAGGAAGACTTCTGGGAGGAGGCAAAAATGGAGCCTGAAGACTCAAGATGGAAATGAATCTGTTTGTGCTAGGGCAGGCACAAGATGGTGGTGGCTACCCAGAATGGGAGGCAACAGAGGAACCAACAGAGACAGTGTTGATTGATCAAATTAATGTTAATTTTACTTACAACCAAGAGATGCTGTCATGTGGGATGTGTGTATGTGCATGCGCATATGCACATGTGCACATGTTTGCATAGAATCTGATCATTTTATGATGGATAATGCCTGAAAACTAGTGAGACAGTGGTGGTATTACATTACAATTTTGTACTCTGGTTTTAGAAACTTAACTTCAAATTTCAACACTGCCACTTTTGAACTGGGTGACCTTGGCAAGATTCTGGGCCTCAGTTTCTTCAACTATAAAAAAAAGAATAATAATAGTATCCACATTTTAGAGTTGTTTGTGTGAGGATTAAATGAATTAATACATGTATTGTGTTTAGGTTACCAGGACATGGTAAATACTCTACAAATGTCACCAATTATTATTGAGGTTAAATCATCATCATAGCAGGACGTGATTCCTAAGTCAAATTGTTGTCTGAGATAGCTATAAGGGTGAGAATTACAAATTCTGTCTGTACTTTTTACCTTATGAATTTTTAAGAAGTGGAGCACCTTGGGGCATTCCACTGACGAATGACTCCTACACATAGGCAGAGCGCAATTTCCCTAGAACGTTGTGACTAGTCTTCCAGATCGGATGCCACTCAGAGAAACACCTTGCACGTTTCAAAAAAGTAACTTCCTTAATGCACATCTGCTTGGTTTTCCTTCCTCTCTCTCCTCTTTGTTTCCTTTTTCTAGTCTTACTTTAAATCTCTTGAGCATACTAACAAGATTGAGAAAATTCCCCCAGTCCCATTTTTAACTGCATCATGATTCAGCATACTTCTGATCATTCTTTTACTCTGGATGCCTAGATTTTTATTGACCTTTTAGGGACCTAATTCTATGTGCTTGTCCTATGTGACTTACTGTGACACCAGAAATAGACTATGATGCTTATATTGTTGCCTCTTTCCCCCCCAAAGCCACACACTAAGGGTATTTGTGATATACTTAATATCTTCAGGAAAACTTTTTGTGGTTTACTAATCCCAAGTTTGGATTCAGAGGAAGCATAATTCTCAAAAGATTAGTTAGATGCTGAGAGAATGTGTTCAAAACCACAAGGCAATTCAGAGATAAAATTGGAATTTGATTTCTAAAATTTCAATGCATTGAATTTCACCTAAGGACAAAATATCAGCAAATAAAAGATAGCCCACTTATTTTGTTATGGTGAAATTAAAAATCATATATTATCAGAAATTTCATTCTCCTTCTGCACTCTCTGGGGTAGATGCTTAGCTGAGGTTTTCTGTAATGAATGTGGTAAGAAGTAATAAGAAGAGATGTGGTGGGTAATATCAGGTGAATTTGTTTTGTTGTATTTTCTTCTAGAAAGGTGGTAGAGATCTTAATGGGAGAGAGAAACAAGAAATATTTTATTTCAATTTTTTTGAGCATAGTTGACACAATGTTACATTAGTTTCGGGTGTACAACATAATGATTCAACTCTATATGTTATCTATGCTCACCACTAGTAGAGCTATAATCTGTCACCATACAATGCTATTATAACATCATTGACTATATACCCTATGCCATGTCTTTTGTTCCCATGACTTATTCATTCCATAACTAGAAGGCTCTATCTCCCACACCCCTTTGCCCATTTTGCTCTTCCCACTTCCCTCTTCCTCTCTGGTAACCATCAGGTTATTCTCAGTATTTATATGTCTGATTCTGCTTTTTGTTTGTTTAGTCATTTGTTTTGTTTTTTAGATTCCACATATGAGTGAAATCATGTGATATTTGTCTTTCTCACTTTGACTTATTTCACTTAGTATAATATCCTCTAGAAAACAATGGCAAATGGCAAATTATTGCAAATGGCAAAAATCTCATCCTTCTTTATAGCTGTGTAATATTCCTGTGTGTGAGGGCGCCTGGGTGGCTCAGTTGGTTAGGCGACTGCCTTCGGCTCAGGTCATGATCCTGGAGTCCCGGGATCGAGTCCCGCATCTGGCTCTCTGCTCGGCAGGGAGTCTGCTTCTCCCTCTGACCCTCCTCCCTCTCATGCTCTCTGTCTCTCATTCTCTCTCTCTCAAATAAATAAATAAAATCTTTAGAAAAAAAATATTCCTGTGTGTGTGTGTGTGTATACACCACATTCTCCTTATCCATTTCTTTATCAATGGACACTTATGTTGCTTCCATATTTTGGCTATTGTAAATAATGCTACAGTAAACAAAAAAGTTCATACATCATACATTTTTTTAAAAGATTTTATTTATTTATTTGAGACAGAGAATGAGAGAGAGAGAGCACATGAAAGGGGGAAGGGTCAGAGGGAGAAGCAGGCTCCCTGCCGAGCAGGGAGCCCGATGTGGGACTCGATCCAGGGACTCCAGGATCATGACCTGAGCCAAAGGCAGTTGCTTAACCAACTGAGCCACCCAGGCACCCCATCATACATATTTTTGAATTCATGTTTACCTTGGGTAAATATCTAGTAGTAGAATTATTGGGTCATACAGTATTTCTATTTTTAATTTTCTGAGGAACCTACAATACAATCTTTATCAAAATACCAACAACCTTTTTTATTTAAATTCAATTAGCTAACATATGGTACATCATTAGTTTCAGATGTAGAGTTGTAATTCCTCAGTTGCATATAACACCCAGTGCTCATTGCCAACAACATTTTTAACAGAACTAGAACATGTATTATTAAAATTTGTATGGAACCACAAAAGACCTCAAATATCCAAAGCAATCTTGAGAAAGAAGAACAAAGCTGGAGGTATTACAACTCCAGATTTCAAGATATATAACAGAGCTGTAGTAATTAAAACAGTATGGTCCTGGCACAAAAATAAAAACACAAACCAATGGAACAGAATAGAGAGCCCATAAATAAGCCCAAAATATATGGTCAATTAAGCTATGACAAAAAGGGCAAGAATATGCATTGGAAAAAAGTAGTCTCTTCAATAAATGTTGGCTGGTAAAGCTGGACAGCTACATGCAAAAGAATGAAATTGGACCACTTTCTAACATCCTACACAAGAATAAACTCAAAAATGGATTAAAGACCTAAATGTGAGACCTGAAACAATAAAAATCCTAAAAGAGAACACAGGCAGTATTTTCTCTGACATCAGCCATAGCAACATTTTTCTAGATGTCTCCTAAGGCAAAGGAAACAAAAGCAAAGATAAACTAGTAGGGCTATGTCAAAATGAAAAGGTTTTGTCCAGTAAAGAAAATCATCAACAAAACAAAAAGGCAACCTACTGCACAGGAGAAGATATTTACAAAAGATACATCCAATAAGGGGTTAATGTCCTAAATATATAAAGAACTTATAGAACTCAACACCCCCTCAGAAAAAACACCCAAATGATCCAATTAAAAAATAGGTAGAGGAATTAAATAAACATTTTTCTAAAGAAGACATTCAGATGACCAACAGGCACATGAAAAGATGCATAACTTCAATCATCATCAAGGAAATACAAATAAAAACCATAATGAGATATCACCTCACACTTGTCAGAATGGTTGAAATAGAAAGACAAGAAACAACAAGTATTGATGAAGGTGTAGAGAAAAAGGAACCCCCATGCCCTGTTGCTAGGAATGCAAGCTGGCACAGCCACTGTGGAAAACAGTATGAAAAGTCCTCAAAAACTTAAAAATAGAAATGAAGTATTAAAAGATATTTGTTTCTAGAAATATGAAAAGGTACCAAGAATTGTAGGACAATATGGAATTATTATTAATGTTGTTAAGGATTATAATGGTGGCTTGTGATGTCATTGTGTAATGAAATATAAGGAGAGAAATGTCATAATGCCTTAAATACCTAATATCTGAAATATTTTAGCAAAACTAAAATAAGGAAATGAGAAGAATAAAGATGGAGGACTCACACTACTTATTTCAAGAATTACTATATAGCTACACTAATTAAAATAGTGTGGTATTGACCTGAAGTTAGACAAAAAGATCAATGAATTACAGTAGAGTCCAGAAATAGACCTACACAAATATGGTCAATCAACTATCAACAAAAGTACACAAACAGTTTGAGAAAGGAGAGTCTTTTCAACAAACAAACAGTGTTAGGATAACTGTACATCCATATGCCAAAAGATTAGCCTCAAGCCATACCTCATACCTGATACCAAAGATAACTCAAAATGGATTGTAGACTTATAGGTGAAACATAAACTATAAAACTTCAAGAAGAAAATATAATAACTGTTAACATTTTGGTAGCTGTTTTTGAACTATTCCATTCATATGCAGTTGTATTAGATGGTATATACTGTGTTTGTAGCCAGCTTTTGGTCACTAAACATTGCATAATTACCATTTTTCCATTTCACTAAAAGTCCCCTCTTGCCTCTTCACTGAAGGCCATCATCAGAGTCTAGAAGTAGAGAAGAGATTTAAGGGGATTCATCAAGAACTTGGGCTCCTTGAATGGGAATCTAGAAACACACTTGGTCCCCAGCTCATCTGTTCCATAGCGGTGGCCTTGGAATGAGGAACACTGACCTTTCTGCAATGACAAACCTCAGAATTGTTCTGGAAAGTCATGCACCTCAAAAGGATACTGAAATGAAAATACCTGAAAAGAAAGCTGTACTTCATGAGTCACCTGCTATAGCTGTGGAGGATGGAATCTTTCTGACATTGAAAATATTTGGTCTTTTACCTTTAGCTTCATGGTTTGTGTTTTCCAGAACCATATACACTCCCTAATGTCTCTGTCTGTGCCTGTCACTATCTTATTTAAGAAAAACCCAAACCACATAAATTATAATAAAGATATTTTGAATTCCACCCTTTAGGTTTATTACCACATAGAAAAATCACGTGCTGGGTATAGGTTGGTTGATACTGGTGAATTCATTATAGGAAATGGTCATATGACTTCTTTCTGAAGGAGGCCTGTGGAGGAGGGAGTGCTTCGACCCAGGTCCAGGGGACACTGAGATATATTTACCATCTCATAACCATGAACTGTTGGCTTTGAATCATACCAATTCTACTCCTCTGTGAGGTCCTCAGGCATCACTTGATATATTGAGTAGATCCTATTATTGGTCTCAGTTTTCCCACTTGAATGTGAGATTCACATTCTGTGAATCTGTTTTCCTTTGCATTCCAAGAATCAGTCAGAGTGCCTGGCATCTGATAGGTATGAAATAAAAACTGTGTCAGATAGATGGATGAATGGATGGATGGATGGATGATGGATGATGGATGGATAGGATGGGATGAGTTGAGATGAGATAGCACTGATTTGTTGGTCCTGTAGTTTAGTTTGGGTGCTTTATTTAAGGGATGAACTCAGGTTTCACTCACATACCCCAAATCAAGCTTCTGTTTAGACAGTATTAGAAAGTTGCTTAAAGAGAATTTATACCTTTTTTTGAAGGGAAAAGATTATATGATTAGAGATGAACACAAGGCAAAATATACTTAGAAGTTGAACTCCAACCCCTCTTAGTCTAAGGGAGAAAAGGGGTCTTTCGATGCCTTCACATAGAGAGTTATCCAGCAACTCCTAAAGTTAATCTCTCTGTAAGAGGGAAAGTTTAAAAAAATGTAAAATGTAAAATGTAATAATGTCACACAGAAAATCATGACAAGTATGTGTCGGAAATTGTCAATAAAATGAATTGAAACAACCTACCAAAACAAACAAACAAACCAACCTTCAGAGATTTAGGCTCCAGTTTCAACTATCTGAAATCCAGTAGCAAATTTAGGAGTAAAGAACAAAAGATCTCTAAACAGAAAAACAGATGCTACAAAGTTTATGCATCATACATGAGTGTGACCCTCACCTTCATAAAAATCTATTTACCCTTTAGGCCCAATTCTAACAAATGTGACAGTCCTACTTACTAACTAAAAACTAGTTAACAGAAGGTATTTAAAACAGAAAGAATGCTCCCAGAAATGGAAACTGAATTTACGGTGGGAGGAGGCAGGTGAAAAACTGCACAAAACTGTTTTAAAATATTAAGCTCAAGAATTCAAAAGGCAGAATAGTCCAAGACAATTAACTACTCAAGCAACCAATTTTACATTTTCATGGCTCCTCAAAGTACAATACACTTCAAACATTACTCAGTTTTCTAATATGTTATTCTATATATAACAATAGGCTAGATGTTTGGAATCCTAAGTAATTTCTCTTAGATATAATGGTAAAAATAATGGTTTTCTTTTCAGATCAGCCTCTAAGAGTCAGTGACTTCCATAATACAACTGCAATATTTATAAATTGCGGTAAACATAACAGAAAACAATTCTGGAGCCACTTTTTTCTTTTCAACATGTGAAAGCCATATGGCAATTATTAATAAAATGGATCCATAGCTTGCAACACTCTCCAAACTACTGATCTGGTCCAGCCCCCAGGCCCATTTGGTGGAGATTAAATCTCCCTCAGGGCCAGTGTCTTTGCCTGATTATCCACACAGACCACTTGAATTCAAAACAGAGAGAAATGTGGGATGGAAATGCTTTGTGTAAAATAATGGTGTAACACTTGCCTCAGTGAGGCCAGAAAAATCTGATTTGCCACTAGGACAGGGTTAAGGGTATTCTCATTAATTTGTTGCATCCAGTTATAGGGCATCTATTCTTTTTTTTTTAAAGATTTTATTTACTTATTTAGAGAGAGAGAGAGCAAGAGTGAGCAGAGGGAGGAGCAGAGAGAGAGAGAATCTCAAGCAGACTCCCCATTGAGTGTGGACCCTGACTTGGGGCTCGATCCCAGGACACTGGGATCATGACCTGAGATGAAGGCAGATGTTTAACTACTGAGCCACCCAGGCGCCCCTATGCAGGGGTCTTTTTTTAAACATCTCTTAATTTTCAGGCTTATTAACAATGAAAATGATCTTCAGCTATGCCCACCACAGGAAAACAGCTGCAATAACCAAAAGTAAAGGACCCTTTAATACATAGAACCAAAACTAATACAGCTGAAAGTAAGTTGTGGTTTTTATTTTATTTTTATTTATTTTTAATATATTTTTTAAAGATTTTATTTATTTGAGAGAGAGAATGAGATAGAGAGAGAGAGCATGAGAGGGGGTAGGGTCAGAGTGAGAAGCAGACTCCCCGCTGAGCAGGGAGCCCGATGCAGGACTCGATCTCGGGACTCCAGGATCATGACCCAAGCTGAAGGCAGTTGCTTAACCAACTGAGCCACCCAGGCGCCCTTATTTTTATTTTTAAATTTAATTTAATTTTATTATGTTAGTCACCATACAATACATCATTAGTTTTTGATGTAGTGATCCACGATTCACTGTTTTCATATAACACCCAGTGCTCCATGCAGTACATGCCCTCCTTAATACCCATCACCAGGCTAACACATTCCCCCACCCCCCTTCCTCTCTAAAATGCTCAGTTTGTTTCTCGGTGTCCATAGTCTCTCATGGTTCATCTCCCCACTCTGATTTCCCCTTCCTTCATTGTTCCCTTCCTTCTCCTAATGTCCTCCATGCTATTCCTTATGTTCCATAAATAAGTGAAACCATATGATAATTGGCTTTCTCTGCTTGACTTATTTCACTTAGCATAATCTCCTCCAGTCCCATCCATGTTGTTGTAAAAGTTGGGTATTCATCCTTTCTGATGGCTGAGTAATATTCCATTGTATATAGGGACAACATCTTTATCCATTCATCTGTTGAAGGGCATCTGGGCTCTTTCCACAGTTTGGCTATTGCAGACATTGCTGCTATGAACATGGGGGTGCATATGGCCCTTCTTTTTACTACATCTGTGTCTTTGGGGTAAATACCCAGGAGTGTAATTGCTGGATCATAGGGTAGCTCTATTTTTAATTTTTTGAGGAACCTCCACACTATTTTCCAAAGTGACTTTTAGGAGACTTTTATGTTAAGAATTTTAACCCCTTGTTGTATTTTATTATGTATGTATGTATGTATTGCAGCCTGCTGCTTTCTTATCATGTTTTGATATGTTGAGGAATAATCAGGGTGACTCACACTGACCAAAATTCCTAGGCCTTCAGATGGGATTCCAACAAAGGACTGGCAACAGAATTATCTATCTAGATAACTTAAATGGACCATTTTGAAACATATCACTTCATCCTCCCTTGCTAATGCCTACTTTCTCCTCCTTGTCCAATAAGCTATTTAGCAATGAAATAAATTTAAAAACCACCATGAGATGGTGGTCAACATGAAAAAGTAAAACATGAGAAGTCAAACATGAAAAGCAAAAACAGCTCAATTTCAAAAAATGACAAAGGATATAAGTAGACAATTCACAGAAGAATTGCAAATGGCTAATATGGATTTTAAAAGATTCTCAATCCCCTGAGGATCAGAGATATGCAAATCTGATAATAAGACAGCATTTCCACTTATCAGATGAACAAAAATTTAAGATTGCTCATATCCACTTTTGGGAAAATGCCAGGATTGGTTTTCCAAGCATGATCTGAGGACCTTTTGCATCAGAATCATTTGGTGGGTTTATTTAAAAGGCAATTCCCCAAACTTGGAAACAACCCACATGTCCTTTAATGGTTGAACTGACAAACTTGGCACACCCACACCAGGGAATACTACTTAGAAATGAAAAGGAGCAAACTATTGATACAGGCAACTACGTGGATGGATCTCAAAGGCATTATTCAAAGTGTAAAAGCCAGTCTCAAAAGGTTATATACAAAATGATTCTAGACTTGAAAAAAAAATCAATAGTAATAGAGAAAATATTGGTGCTCACCAGAGATTTGAGGTGGTGATAAGGAGTGACTATAACTTGATAGCATGAAGAAACTTTTTAGGGTAATGAAACTCTTCTGTATCCTGATTGTTACACCATCAGGTGGTTCTACAAATCTATTACCTGTGTTAAAATTCACAGACCTGTATACTCAACCTCCTCTAAAGTCAAACTTACTGTGTGAAAATGTTAAAAAAACAAACAAATAAGACACATATATGGAGCCCACCTCAGACTTAGCAATCAAAATTTCTGGGCAGGTGGAGTTCAGCCAGTGACCTCTTGTAATAACCTCTTACTGATTCTTGTGGATATTAAGTTTTAAGAAACACTGGCTTGTCATAATTTTCCATATGAGTGTAAAGTTGTACCACATTCTGGAGGATCATTAGGAATATATAGCAAAATGTAGAATGTGTATAAGCTTTTAATCAGCAATTCACTTTTAGTAATATATCATATGGATACACTCACAGGAGTTTGCAAAAACATGTACAAACATGGGCACCAACAGCAATGCAGCAGTGAAAATTAGGAACAATTTAGATTTCCATCAATAGCAAACTGTTAAATAAATTATGCTACAGCAATATTGTGCATTTGTAAGCACACAATGGAAAAGGAGAATACGCCTATAATTTTATGTATTTATTTACATTCTAATGTATCTGGAAAGAACTCTCCAGGCTGTTAGTGAAGATTATGCAGTCTCAGGCAGTGACTTTACCCACACCCATCCTGCCCTCTGAAAAAAGGAGAATTGAATTGCCTCCATTTAAACAAATAGGGAATTGTTTAAGTTCTTCTTTGATTTCCAGTGGAACAGAATAGAGAACCCAGATATGGACCCTCAACTCTATGGTCAAATAATCTTTGACAAAGCAGCCACATGCAGAAGAATGAAACTCGACCATTCTCTAACACCATACACAAAGATAAACTCAAAATAGATGAAAGACCTCAATGTGAGACAGGAATCCATCAAAATCCTAGAGGAGAACATAGGCAGTAACCTCTTTGACATCGGCCACAGCAACTTCTTTCAAGATACGTCTCCAAAAGCTAGTGAAACAAAAGCAAAAATGAACTTTTGGGACTTTGTCATGATAAAAATCTTCTGCACAGCTAAGGAAACAGTCAACAAAACAAAGAGGCAACCCACAGAATGGGAGAAGATATTTGCAAATGACACTACAGATAAAGGGCTGGTATCCAAGAACTATAAAGAACTTCTCAAACTCAACACCCAAAAAACAAATAATCAAGTCAAAAAATGGGCAGAAGATATGAAAAGACACTTCTCTGAAGAAGACATACAAATGGCTAACAGACACATGAAAAAGTGTTCATTATCATCAGCCATCAGGGAAATTCAAATCAAAACCACATTGAGGGGCGCCTGAGTGGCTCAGTCATTAAGTGTCTGCCTTCAGCTCAGGTTGTGATCCCAGTGTCCTGGGATCGAGCCCTGCATCAGGCTCCCTGCTCAGCGGGAAGCCTGCTTCTCCCTCTCCCACTCCCTCTGCTTGTGTTCTCTCTCTCGCTCTTGCTGTCTCTCTTTCAAATAAATAAATAAATAAATAATATAAAAAAACCACATTGAGATACCACCTTACACCAGTTAGAATGGCAAAAATGGACAGGGAAAGAAACAACAAATGTTAGAGAGGTTGTGGAGAAAGGGGAACTCTCTTACACTGTTGGTGGGAATGCAAGTTGGTACAGCCACTTTGGAAAACAGTGTGGAGGTTCCTCAAAAATTTAAAAATAGAGTTACCCTATGACCCAGCAATTGCACTGCTGGGTATTTAACCCAAAGACACAGATGTAGTGAAAAGAAGGGCCATATGCACCCCAATGTTTATAGCAGCAATGTCCACAATAGCCAAACTGTGGAAAGAGCCGAGATGCCCTTCAATAGATGAATGGATAAAGAAGATGTTGTCCCTATATACAATGGAATATTACTCAGCCCTCAGAAAGGATGAATACCCAACTTTTGCATCAACATGGATGGGACTGCAGGGGATTATGCTAAGTGAAATAAGTCAAGCAGAGAAAGTCAATTATCATATGGTTTCACTTATTTGTGGAACATAAGGAATAGCATGGAGGACATTAGGAGAAGGAAGGGAAAAATGAAGGAGGGGTGGAAATCAGAGGGAGAGATGAACCATGAGAGACTATGGACTCTGAGAAACAAACAGGGTTTTAGAGGGGAGGGGAGAGGGGTGATGTGTTAGCCTGGTGGTGGGTATTAAGGAGGGCACGTACTGAATGGAGCCCTGGGTGTTATACCAAAAAATGGATCGTGGATCACCACATCAAAAACTAATGATGTATTGTATGGTGACTAACATAACATAATAAAATTTAAAAAAATAAAAAATAAGCAAATAGGGAAATCTCACATACAAATCTAGGATACGGCATTGATGGTTCAGTGGTAGAATTCTCACCTCCCAAAACCAGATACACAGTTCCTCCTATCATCCACAGCCTGGACTTGCTGTCAGTACAGGCATACACACTCCAGGCTTTCTCTCCACCACACTGGAGACCTTAAAGTTTGACTTACCTAATAAGCTGTGGGAAGAGGTAGAGAGTCCTTCAAATTCTGTTTGTTTTTATAAGTGTGTACCTGTGTGAATAGAAATTGTTATGAAAAGTCTAACAGAGGGATATAAATTAAATCAAATTTAATGTTTTCATTATTATTGTTCTTCTTGGGCATCTTCTCTGTGCCAGGGTCTTTACACATATTCTGTTTAATTCTCACAATAGCCTTTATGCTGGTTTTTATTATCTCTCTATTCAGATGAGGAAACTACAGCAGTGGAAGGTTAAGTCACTTGCCCAAGTCTCCTTGCTCCCTCCTTACGCAAGCAAAGGCAAGGGCCCATCTCTTTTGTCCCTAGGATCTGCTTGCCTTTCCAAGTAATACTGCTCTGAACTGACAAACCAAAAATTCATCCAATATATATTTCCATCATTCCACATTAATTAAATAAATAAAAGTTTATTTCAAATATTTAATTAGTGTATGAATAGATTCTACAACAGAAACAATCTATTCATACACTATTTAAATATTTGAAATGAGCAGCATCCATTCCATTTTCTGGGCTTCCTTGGTGATGTCCCCCAGCTGGCCCCATGAGAGTTCTGTTGCTTGTCTACAGATCTTATCCTTCTGACTGGGGTACCATCATTCTGATGGGTTAGTTCCCTTGCTTATCAGTTGTTGAGTATTTTGAATATCACTCCTGGTTACATGACTGTTTCCTAATAACTATTCCCTGATATTTATAACATCTCCTCTCTCCCTTCATCATTATTGCTAAGCTATCTTGCCTTCAAAGTGTGACTCTTGCTGTTCCTCCTGTCTGAATTGGCCTTGTTTTATATTCCCTTGACCTGTTTAAAACCATCCAAGCTTCTGGGCTTAATTCAAGTCCCATCCTTCTGAAAGCCTTCCCTGCCAGCCCACCCCAATCCCTGGTAGTCTTGTGCTCACCTCTGTCATGGACTATCCTACAACTTGCTGTGAGCTTCTTGGGTGGGGGGAGGAATGCTCATATTATTGTATCTTCCACACATAGCAAAATGTCTGTCACCCATTGTATGCCTGATGCATATTTCTTGACTCAGCTGGAGGTAGGCCAGATGAATGACACAACTGACTGAGCAGGCGGGGACAATTCTGATTAAGAGGACATCAGTGCCTAGACTCCAAGATGCCTTCTCTCACCAGGTGGTTGGAGGACCGGACACATTCAAGCCAGACGGGAATGAAGAATGATCTTGGAAAGTCTCTCATAGCTTCACTAGCTTCTGGTGCCTTACTGGTCCCTGGTTGTGATGTAATTTCAACCTTGTCCAGGAATTGTTTCAGTCAAACCTCCTGTAGGGAGGCCTGCACCAGAACTCACCTCTGTCAATTAACTTTCTTTCTCCCTGGAACTCATATGCTATTTCCTTTACTCAAAATGTTGTTCTCAGCCAAGGTCAATTATGTCCCCAGGGGACTTGTAGCAATGTCTGAAGACATTTTTGGTTGTCACAACTGGGGAGTGGGTGCTACCAGCATCTAGGGGTAGAGCCCAAGAACAATGCTACACATCTTATAATGCACAGGACAGCCCCCACAGCAAAGAATTTTCTAGCCCCTAATGTCAATAGGTCTGAGGCTGAGAAGTTCTGTGCAGCTCTCTACATCAGTAGTCAGTCCTCAAATTCTTCTCCGAGTTCCACTCCCTCACCGAAATTTTTCCAGGCCCCCTTTGTATGCCAGGATCTTTCCTTTCTTTAAATCTTGTCCTGCTTAGCATCTTCCTCACCTCCTCCCAACCCGGCACCATACAAATCGGGACTTGACACTAAAACAGATGTCACCAAATCTTCATTTGTTTTATTCCATATTTTCAATTAGGTTATAAGATTATTAAGGACAGTGACATTTATTTTTCTATAGGTCTGAGCCCTAGGCAAATGTGTAATAAATACTTGTTGACTCAAGTAGGTCCTTTATGCATAGAATGAAATATAAATATGCTTATGTTTATTACTTATGTTTATTAGCTCCTCTTAAGGATTTCAGGATATGGAAGCAGAGGAATCTTGTTTAAATGTAAAAGGGAAGTTCTAGAATTTCCACAGAATTTAAACTCTTCTTATTCTTAGAAAGATACCTGGAAGTGGAACTGAAGTATCAGCTACAGTCACGCTGTTCTCTAAAGTTTAAATAAAATATGGCTCAACCCCTCAACATGGGAAAAGTAGCATTTTTCCCATCTGGGACTCTTTGGGATATTATGTGTTCAGAAGTCACGTCTGCCTCCATACATCTGCTCTGCTAAGACCCCTCTTTGCCCTTCACCTGCCATAGCCAAACTCTCCTTCCTACCCTGGGCAGACTCTGCTTTGACAGTTCCTTTTTCCCAGTGTCCCCTAAAATCTTCTACATAGGGCATTTATATGTGTATAAGTCTTTAGAGAAGGTTGGAAATACAGACCCACAAATAAAAGAGTAGACAGCCATCCTTTTTTTTGATAGCTCTATTTTTAAAAATCTTTCATCAACCTAGTCCATGAATTTCTTATAGACCTACCTGCTTTTTGCTCCAGACTTCAATCTTCTGATTTGTAGCTCTGTACCTTCTCTGTCTTCCGTCTTTTTCCTCAAATCTTTCCTAGCCCCCACTCTCAAATTCCTCTGAACTACTTTTGCAGAGTAGCCAACAATTCCTGAAGCTTCACCTTCCCCACTCCAAGCAGTCTAGGATGGTATTACCCTAACAAAGATTGTTATCTCCCTAAAACAAAACAAAACAAAACACAAAACAAAACAAAACAAAACAAAAATCTCTTCATGTCTTGTGTTCATTTCACTCTGCAAAGACAGAGCTCTGAGATCTTATGGAGAGAAATGTCAGCCATGAAGGGAAATGTTTTCAGCAGAGACAAGGAACAGAGCTCCACAAAAGAAGAAAGTGTGGCACAGGTATGGAGTAGGTGACCTGAAGAGTGAGGAAAGTTCTTTTTTTTTTTTTTAAGATTTTATTTATTTATTCATGAGAGATAGAGAGAGAGAGGCAGAGGGAGAAGCAGGCTCCCCGCGGAGCAGGGAGCCCGATGCGGGACTCGATCCCAGGACCCTGGGATCATGACCTGAGCTGAAGGCAGACGCTTAACCGACTGAGCCACCCAGGCATCCCGAGTGAGGAAAGTTCTATTAAGGCTGTCATGGTTTGGTTATGTGTCAGCCAACTGGTTTTCTTTCTAACCAAATCTTGGAGGACTGGGGACACTGTTAAACCACCCATGTGGCAGGGCCAGCCATGAAGCTGGTATGAGCCACTTTCCCCTCTGGGAATAAGAAAGAGGCCAGCACTACACACAGCAGTATGCTAGCATACATGTTCCCCGGAGGTGCCAATAAACGTCTTGTTTGGGCACTAAAGAAAGGTGCAAAGACATCATTTGTGTAGCACTCACTTTTGTTGATACATATAAAGTGCTAAAGTTAATAATTCTTATTTTATAAGTGATATCTCATTATAAAAAAATTATAGGTGGTGAAACTCACTCCTAATCTCAGTGAGAAATAATCTCTGAATATCTTAGGGTATTTCCTGCTTTAATAAGGGTCTTAAGGAAAGAAGGGCTTTTCATCTCTAAGGAAATGCTTGGGTCAGTTTTACCACAGAAAAAGACTCTTATTTTACAGGATCAGAATTGGATATCAAAAATCTCATCTTTATCTGCTCCTGGAAATGTCATGATCCATTCTTTAAGTTAATGTGGATATCCCCTAGGAAACTCAGAGGCTTTCCTAGTCTTCTTCCCTCTTAAAATTAATTTAGTTGTTCAATAAATACTTACTGAGTGACAGCTATTGTTACCAGGCATTGTTCTAGACAGTGCGGATATATCACAGAACAACACAGAAATCTTTGCTCGTGGAGCTCTTCCTTGTAGGAGGAGATAGCAAGGACATAGGCAAGTCTCCCTTCATTTCTCTAGGTCCTAATTTTCTCTCCGATCAAATAAGCTGAGGAAGTTGTACCAGAAATTAAACATCTTCAGAGCTTGGGAAAAGCATTTGAAATGCCTATCTGTCTTAAATGGGAACACTTCTTTAAGGTTCTTTTTAAAAAATCTTTTAAAATTCTAATGAGCTCTTCATTTTACTTCCTGACATGTCCAAGTATTTAAAATATAAAAACAATGTTTAAAATGATTTATCACGGAATAAAAATGATGCTCTGGGAAAACATCCCTTGATTATACAGTGACTATACACCTGCCCAGAAAAGGCACCTTGAGGAGCGAGAATCTTCCTACTCTGAAAGAACATGGCAATAATTTCTTCTGATATTTTTCTTGAGAGTCAGTGCAGTAGGCAGGATATCCAGACACTTGGTGTCTGAATTGCGCAGGAGAAACCACTAAGTGGGAGCAAATTTTCAGAAAAAGGAAGCTGAAGACGAACTTCCCAGTCATACTTCAGATAGGCCCTAAGTCTGAGTTCTGTTGCTTCAATCCTTGACACATTAAATTATTATTATTTTTTAGAGATTTAATTTGTTTATTTGACAGAGACAGAGACAGCGAGAGCAGGAACACAAGCAGGGGCAGTGGGAGAGGGAGAAGCAGGCTTCCCGCCGAGCAGGGAGTCCGATGTAGGACTCCATCCCAGGACCCTGGGATCATGACCTGAGCCGAAGGCAGATGCTTAACGACTGAGCCACCCAGGCCCCCAACACATTAGATTATTTAACACACATTTTGCAGCTCCCAGACTCTTTTCATGACCCAAGGTAATCCTCACAGTTAGTCTGGGATAGATAGTTCCTGTTTTATAGATCTAAAAATTCAATCAAAGAGGTATGGTAACTTGCTGAAGGTTACACAAATAGAGCATTCAAACAATGTCTCCTAATACCAGATTGGGTGCTTCTTCCCTGTACTACATATACTCTCTCTCTGGACCTAAAATTCCTATGATTAGTTTAAAGTATCGGCATGCCGGACGAGTACAAAGTGGCTTTGTGTTTTGTTTGTTATCAGGTAGCAATGAAATTAAGCAAGGTAACTAATAAAAACAAAAAGGCCAACTGGGAACCAGCCCCTCCACTGACCACATCTTCCTTTTCTCTAGATGAACAGCAAGAGTCCATTGATAGTTTCACAGTAATTTCTTGGTGTCTCCATGCTGTAGGTCCTAGTGTTCCTGTGTCTTCTAGTCCCCCATATGCACCTGCAGCCCCAGGTTGCCACCTGGCTAGTTTTAGTTGATCTGGCCCATAACCTGAGCATTTTCCAAAGTAGCCAGGATGTGTGAACTCTGCTGGGAGTCCCCTAGAAAGAAGAAAATTTCTTCTTAGAAGAACGTCTTTAGAAACTGAGTTCTAAAGAAATCAAAGTGTTCAAAGTGAGGACTTTTCTCTGCTTAACAGATCATTCCATGGCTGCTGAAGCAGAATGAGGGGCATACTACAGTGTCTCCATCTGGAGAGCTTTGGTAGGACACTTAGAGCATTCTCCTCCTTCTGCTTTCCCCCTCCTAGGCAGAAGCAGCTTCAGTTTCCTAATTTGTAAAGTGGAAATAATAATAACCTACTTCAATGGTGTTTTCATCTGAGTTTAGAGAATTCAGCCTTGACTATCTTCAGCTCTATTCTTTGCTACTCATGTGTCCTCATTTGAAATCTGAATCAACAGTTCTCAGAATAATTCAGGTTTGGGTGTGTGTGGTAGGGAAGGGGTTTGGGGGAGCTGGTCAATGGTTTAGAACTTTGCAGAAAGGTTGGAGCTGTCACATCAGTTGTCAGTAGAGGTGTGTGAGAAACTCAACCACAGAGGTGTCCTGGGAGGGCAGGGCTGGGTGAGGGTGAGGTTATGCCCATGACTCTGCTTATCAGAGAGGTAAGGACAAGTAGTATGGGGACCACTAGGGAGAGACTTGAGGAGCACAGGAAAAGAAGAGAGGGAGAGAATTTTTCTTTGGCTCATAAGGGAGCCTCTGTCTCTGGAAGGGGAAATTACAAAATTGACCACTGTGTAAATAGCTACATTGCATACCAATTTTCAAATACTGTTGAGATCAGTAAAAAGAGAAAGGGAAGGAGACCATATATATCATGAAACCAAGCCATAAATAATGAAAGTACCAGTTACTCCCTAGGAGTATCTGTTTCTAACTGACTTTTTGTCAGAGACAGCAGGTAAAAGCAAAAACAGCAAAACCAAAACAGCAATTACTTTGTGTGAATAATAATCTAACATTATAAGATATTTCTACAGTGATATCTGTGAAGGGCCAAGTGCCAGCTGAGGTCTCCCTATCCTTGAGATTTGTTTAATAGCTTGGTCCCTTTACTCTACATTCTGTGGGAAGTCCAGCAGCCCCTCAGATGCCACTGTCTCTTGGGACACAGGGACTCTCCTGGCCACTGCTGGCTCCCACACACGCACTCTCTGAGCTCATAATCTCCCTTGGGTCTCAGTTCCCACACAGTCCTCATCCCTCTCTGTTACACAGATCTGAATATGGAACTCATCCCTCTTGTGTGAATCCCACACACCAACACCATCATCCAAGATATTAGGTATGTTACAAAATATTGCAGGTTCAGTGTGAGAGGGACTGGAAGTAGATATGCTCAGACACCAATCTACATGCTCCCTCTATCTCTTCCCATCAGCCTGTTTTGCTATCAGGCTATCCTCCTTTGCAGAATTCCACTCTCCTACCTCTTCACTCTCTCCCTGTCTCACTGACTCACCTCCCCACTTGGCTCCCCATTAGCCCTTTCCTCAGCCTCCCACTCCCTACTCAACTCATACTTTCCCTTTACTCATCAAAAACTCAAAAATGTCCCTTCTAAAATGAATGGCTTTATACTTTAGCAACATAGAAATATTTAAGATCCTTCAAAAACTTTAGTCTTCTTTTCTCTCTCCTTTATCAATCTCTCTAAGTGCAAGGGAAATATATAGACATTTTTCTCATTGATATCAATTGTGCACCCTTTCCCTAGAATGCAGAACATAGAAAATAAGCAGTAGTTTTGTTTAGCCAATTTGTTTTTGCTTCTTCAGTAAGCAAAGATGAATACAATTTAATAATGCAGCGACATATCATTTGTTCTTGAAGCAACTCTTGCTATGCCATATTCACCTTAATACAGTGTGAAGGCCTTTGCTCATTCTGTTTTCTCACTCCCAGCCCTTTCTCTCCTATGCCTGCCCTTTCCTTCACATCCCAACTCAGGTATCCTCCTCTTCTTCCCTCTTCTTCATCCATTGGAATCCCATTCTGTCAACTTCCAGTTTTTTTATTTTATTTTTTTACTTATTTATTTAAAAAGATTATTTATTTATTTATTTGACAGAGAGAGACACAGCGAGAGAGGGAGCAGAAGCAGGGGGAGTGGGAGAGGGAGAAGCAGGCTTCCAGCTGAGCAGGGAGCCCGATGCAGGGCTCGATCCCAGGACCCTGGGATCATGACCTGAGCCGAAGGCAGGCGCTTAACGACTGTGCCACCCAGGTGCCCCAATTTCCAGTTTATATCTCCCTTCCATGAAGATCACTTGGCCTCCCATGATGATCCTGCTATTTATTTTCTTTGTACTCTGTTTAACTATTGCACACATCTTTGTCTTCTCTTTTCAATTTTGAATGAATAGATTGCTTAAGGCTTCAGGAATTTTAAGTCTTGAGGTCACCTACAAATATATAAACCAGCAGTGATGTGCCCTTGGGTAAATGACCCCACTGGTTCCAGTGTCAATTTCCCCAGCTGCAAAATGGAAATGAAAATAGTAGCTTCCTCATAAGTGATGCTGTAGGGATTAAGTGAGATTATGTTTTAAAGAGCTAAGCACAGTGTTGATACATGGAATGGTCTCACTAAATGTCAGCTCTTATAATGCTGAAGGTATAGGCTAGGCCAAGAAGATAAAAAAAAATTGACCAAATCAGTATAATAACTGATTGGTCAGTCAAACAAGGAGAAACATATCAGCCCAAGAAGTTACCTGAATTATAGATCAGAAAGAAGCCTTGTTGTTAGCTTGCCTATCAAGCTTTTCAGCCTGTGATAGCATGTTTCACAGACCATATGGTTTCTTGGGAGGTTTCTAACCAGCAGGAGGAGCACAGTGTATTCCCTCTACAAAGATCAGTCTTGGCCAACAGTAAGAATAGGAAGTGATGACAATGCTCATTTCCCTGGCCAACTGGAATAGAAGGGGAATTCTCCCACAGATTATTGTAATTTCCCAAATGAGAAACTTGACCAAGTAGCCAGAATGTTTGCAAGGGGCCTTTTCTTGTCAACCCATGGCAACCAAGTTGGGTTTCAAACAGAGTATCACTATGAGCTTCTGCTGTAGCACAGGCTGGCATGTTGCTCCTGTCCTGACTCAAGGAACCACTCGTGACCTTCTGACTCACCAGGACCTCTTCCTGCAGCTTCTTTGTATGAGTTCCCCTCCCCCAAGGACTAACCAATGATAAAAATTACAACCAACAGTTATTAAAATGTTCTTGTATATGTAGGTGAACATTGCTGTATTATTATATCATCACATCAGCCCTATGAGATGTATACATCTGTTATCCTGTTTTTACAGAGGAGGAGACCAGGCTGATGGTCTCCTTTGGGAGACCATCATTTGGGTAAATTGCCCAAGATCATATTTTGCAGGTAACAAAGTGCAAACCCAAGCTTCACAGATCCAAAGTCCACATTCTTAACTCTTGGACAATGAAGACAGTGTAGACCTTAGCTCACATAACTTAGGGTTAAGATCAGTATTATAGTAAACAGATTAAATAAAGGCCTATCTAGTATGATTTGAAAGGTAGTAAGTGGCTGTGTATTTAAAATAATCAAGCAAAAGCAACTAAGATATCATCCATATTTCCTGAAATTACTGTACTGCTCATTTCTTTAGACCAACACCTTAAAACTCTATGCAAACATTATCTCCTAGGGAAGGAAATCTATTAAATATGTACCATGTGTCAGGTAACTGTACCAAGGCTCCCAGGTGATTCTTGAGCACATTAAAGTTTGAGAACCTCTGCCCTCTTGATTCTCCCTGCTTCAACCATTGCTACTTGTAGATGACCCAAAACTCTCTCTGTTCTCGTTCTTGAACTCAACACTCTCTCTTCCTGTAATTTGACAGTATATCACCCAGCTTTCCCTCTGTCACTCAACAGCCTCAAAAGTAAATTTTTTTAAAATCCAGACCAGATCTTCTTTGACTTATCCATTCACCATGGGATGGTGCACCATCTCTCCATTACCTAGGCTAGAAAACCTGGGTTTTCTCTTCAATTTCAGAGAACCAGTTAAGTCCTATAGATTCTGCCCTTAGAATGCTTCTTGAAATAGCCTTCTTGTGCTTTCCAATACTGTGGTTTTATCCTTGTTCAAGAACACATTCCAACACCTTTGTTCTCCATCTTGTTCACTACCAGGGCCCAACTTATGGCCTGGGATGAGAGGCTTCTCTCTGGTCCCTAGTCTCTTCCTACTCCCACCCCTCTCCATGGCACTGCAGCTCTCATCACATCATTGCTATGAACGTGCAAAGGCTTTCCACCCCCTCTATTACAAATGCCCTATTGCTGAAAGCCATTCACAGTTTGTCTCTAACCTACCCCCTATACCATTTTCTCTCTACTCCCAAAGAAGCCCTGACTCTTCCTGCCCCTACTACAGCTCATGTAGTTCTCTCCTTTGGAATGTCCTTTTCCTTTTCTCCACATAAGTACTTTAATTTTATTAAGACCTTTTCAAAGGCACACTTTCACCAAGGCCTTTACAGGTTACTCTCAAACAGCTCAGTCTTAGGAAAGAACAGCAGTCTTAGGGACAGGACATCTAAGCCTGAATCCAAACCTTCCACTTAGCAGCTGAATGGTCACCAAGAAGCCAACTCTACAAGATTGGATTAAAATGGAGTGGTAGATAATGGTACGAAATCATGGGAATCAGGTTGACTTGGGGTCCAGAAAGACATGTGTTTGAATTTCAGCTCTGCCCATTGTTAGCTACATGGCCAAAATCAGTTTCTCTGGGCTGTAATTTGATTTTCTCATCTGCAAAAATGGGAACAAGAGTATCTTTTCTGGAGGACTTTCGTGAGGATTAGAATTAACAAAAGCTCTGTATGTGCTCTGTACATAGCTCTCAATGATGGTATTTATTACTGTGTACTTACTCATCCTAAAAAGCATCATCCTAAAAAGCTTCTCATCCTAAAAAACATCATACACATTTACTATGATTATCTCCCTCAGCCATTTGCATCTCCCTCAAAGCTTTTATTATTCTTTCCTATGTTTTCTACTTATTTTAAAGTTGTCTTATCTCTTGACTAAACCTTGATTTTCCTGGCCCAGCATTGTTTCTTGCTTATCTTTACACAGAAACAGATCAGGAAATGTGGATTTAGTTAACTCTAAGGAGGAAAAAGGAGCCCCACCCCAGTGTGGAGAGTGGGAGGATGTGTTTTTTAAGGGACTGCAGTAGGTACCCCCTGGGGCCACTAGGGGACAGCCTGAGAACTGCCTGCACCTGAGGGGCACAGAGCTGTTGAAGATCAAGGGGTTTTCAGGATTTGCCAACTTCACAATTTGTCTAGCTGGAGATGATAAGGGGCTGTGAATTGCAGTGCAGTGCAATGTTCATTATGGAACAGAACCTGCAGTCACCCAGGTTGAGTTCAAATTTATATTCTGCCTTTAACTTCCTTTAGCTTCTTGAGGTTCAGTTCACCATGTCCAAATGAGAATAATATTACAAACTCCAGAGAGTTTGGGAGAAGATAAATTCTATGTGAAGTGCCTGGCATAAATATTTTTATCTTTGAGTGTGATGTCTGAGAAATTTGAAGGAACATGGCTAAAGGGCAGGATTAGCCTGATTTCTAATCCCAAAGAAACTCCACCACATTACACCATCTCTTTGGTTATAGGAAATCCCCCTCATGGTCCCTGCCCTCCCATGGGCTATTAACACAGATGCCAACTACTGGAAGTGATGCTTTAAATCATGTGTCATAACCACCTGCATTCGGGTCCCCACAAGATGGAGGGGTATTTGTGGGGAGGGAAGGGATGTAGGCAACACTGGCTGCCATCCATGCTTGTTAGAGGCCAAAATGAGTTGAGAAGTCCAACAGTAGTCAAGTTATTGCTGAGTTAGTGCTGAAGGAAGCCTCAAATTCATGCTTGTCTGACTCTAAAACTCAGGGTTTCTCCTTGAGGCCCCATTTTCTCAAAGATGAAGAAAACATAGTACCAGTACTTGGGAAGCTTGCAGTCTATCCCAGCTTTCAGAGAAGAAATGAACTAATTGATTGATATGATCAGAAGCAAGAAACACCACATGCCCTTAGTGACCAAAAATTAAGACCAAAAAAGCCCCTAAATTCTTATTGATCCACCACCACCTCCTACCAACTCCTATTAGCTGAAGAAACCTCCTGCCCTTTTTATTCTCCCTTCAAAGCAGAGGAACAGAACAAAGATCTGACAAAAATCTTTTCCCATGTCAGTTTTGGGCATGGGGAGAAGAGAAATGAGTAGGAAAGGATACTGCTCTCCGGATGCCTGACTTAATTACAGAAAGCAGAGCAACTGAAGCCAAGGAGTTGCCATGAAATTTCTAAGTCCCATCATACAAAGTAAGTGTGTATGATGCTCTATGGTGTGGGAATCTGATTTTGTAAAAGGGAAATGCCCCCTTATAGCTCCAGCATACATACTCAAGGTGGGTTGCAGCACCTCACTACTCTGAGGGGCTGGAAAGTGGCCAAGAGAAACATCATGGATTCCCCTGGGGGAGAGTGGAGACCCACAATTTATACTGATCTGTTGACTCGAGTCAGATCTGTTGATCTGCATGTAACACTGGCTTTCAGCATTTAATGTGTTTAAGTTCCTCAGTGTGGCACCCAGTTACTTTCTGACATTTAACCTGGAAGAAAGGACCACGCTTCAAGAAACAGGGGCCTTTTGTTTTTATTTATTTATTTATTTTAAAGCTTTTATTTCTTTATTTGACAGAGAGAGAGCAGGCACGCACACAAGCAGGGGGAGTAGGAGAAGGAGAAGCAGGCTTCCTGCTGAACAGGGAGCCCGATGCGGGGCTCGATCCCAGGACCCTGGGATTGTGACCTGAGCCAGAGGCAGAGGCTAAGCCAACTGAGCCACCCAGGTGCCCCGGGCCTTTTGTTTTTAAATGAGTAGCACATAATAGAACTGGAAGCAATCTTGAAGATTTAGTTAGTCCACCCCCACCCCATTTTATAGGTAGAAACAAAGGCCCAGAGAAGTGAAGGAACATGCCTAAAGATCACACAGCCTGCTAATGGCAGTAACCATATTTTCTTAGCAACAATTCAACACTTTCCATTACACCCAACTGCAGAATAATACATTATAGCACTGATGGGAAACGAGAGGCTCATGCACGGATCCCAAAGCAGCCACACAAACATGGCTTTATCTCAAGCCACAACATTCCCTGACCCCCTAGAAATTCTAAGTCCATCCTTTCCTAGCCTGGAATAGTGAAATTAACCTGTCAACATCCTTGAGGAGAAGAAGCATGAATTGTTCATTTTTTTAATGCCTCCCCAGCCCCTATCTCACCTCTCCCTTCTCTCCTGTTAAGCACCACACCTTGCAGGGAATGGGGAGTGGGTGCTGAGGGGCATGGGCTACTATGCTGGAGTCCAGTATGATGAGTTAATATTAACTAAGCAAATGTAAAATAAAACCATAAATAAATGAATCATCTATATTTTCTTATTACAATTTGAATTAATATCCTCCCAAATTCATAAAAATGAGTGAGTTTTCAAAATTTAAATATAAAAGTATTCCATATTTGTTCATTTCCATAACGATATGTAACTTTTTTCACATATTCAGACCACATTTATATTCTTAAATATTATTTTATATGCTTATTCATATAGGTCCTATATCTTTGTTATATTTCTTCTTTTTTTTGACAATTGCATTTTTATTTTTTATTTTATTATTATTTTTTATTCTCATGTTAATCCCCATACATTACATCATTAGTTTTAGATGTAGTGTTCCATGATTCATTGTTTGTGCATAACACCCAGTGCTCCATACAGAATGTGCCCTCCTCAATACCCATCACCAGGCTAACCCATCCTCCCCCCCCCTCCCCTCTAGAACCCTCAGTTTGTTTTTCAGAGTCCATCGTCTCTCATGGTTCGTCTACCCCTCCGATTTCCCCTCCTTCATTCTTCCCCTCCTGCTACCTTCTTCTTCTTCTTTTTTTTTTCTTAACATATATTGCATTATTTGTTTCAGAGGTACAGATCTGAGATTCAACAGTCTTGCGCAATTCACAGCGCTTACCAGAGCACATACCCTCCCCGGTGTCTATCACCCAGTCACCCCATCCCTCCCACCCCACCCCCCACTCCAGCAACCCTCAGTTTGTTTCCTGAGATTAAGAATTCCTCATATCAGTGAGGACATATGATACATGTCTTTCTCTGTTTGACTTATTTCACTCAGCATAATACCCTCCAGTTCCATCCACGCTGTTGCAAATGGCAAGATCTCATTCCTTTTGATGGCTGCATAATATTCCATTGTATATATATACCACATCTTCTTTATCCATTCATCTGTCGATGGACATCTTGGCTCTTCCCACAGTTTGGCTATTGTGGACATTGCTGCTGTAAACATTGGGGTGCACGTACCCTTTCAGATCCCTATTTTTTGTTATATTTATTCTTAAGTATTTTTCCTAATTTTTAAAAAATTCAAACCTAAAAAAAAAAGATAAAAGGAACACCTAATTTACCTTTCATCCTGTTGATTGATTATTAACATTTTGCCATATTTTTATTCTCTTTCTTTCACAAACCATTTGTAAGTAAGTTGCACAATCATATCACATCACCCCTAAAGTTCTGCATGTACTCCCTAAGAACCAGGACATTCTCCCACATAACCACAATACCATCAGCACCCTCAAGAAATTTAACATATAAGTCATTAAATGTAATTTAATTCAGAGCAGAACACACTGAAGGAAAACTGAATGTTCATAGCTTATTTCCAGTTACTGGAGAAATTGAACCTCATGTTTCTTCAGCCTGGTTGACTTGAATCTCGAAGTCTTGATTTTGCATTAATGCAAGTCTGGAGTTCTGCCTTGGCCTCCTTCACTTCACCTCACCACCCTGTAGATGTTGAATTTTTCACACTATAAGCACAGGGACTCTAAAGAAACAGACTCAGGTAAGTCTGCATCTTTTCTCATCTAGAGGCTAGTTTCCAGGTTCCTCAGGTGAAGTCATGAAATGTTAATATTAGACTGGCTTTGGAGAGGTCTGGGAACTGGAGGGAAACAAGACAATTATTGTTGATTTAAACATATATATAGTTTATTTCCATTTCATGGAAGCTTCTTGTTTTAAACTCAAAAACAGAGCAGACAAAAATAATATGCAGACATATTTTCCACACCAATGTTGTGTTATCTGCTCTGCTTTCTGAGGTGGCACTTCTAATCGAGGGTGCTAGTAATGCTCCCAGTTTCCTGTAAATACCACCACGGGCTCCACTTAGCTGGTTGTGTGAAACTACAACTGAGTCGTAAAGTAATATTACCAAAAGAGAGAGAGAGAGAGAGAGAACAAGTACATGGAAAAGCACAGACAAATAGCTAAATTTGAAAAGAGCCACAAGATGAAACAGGGGTCAGTCATTCATTAAGAGAGAATAGCAACTTCAAAAAAATTAACAAAGCTGCCAAAGACATAAGGAAGTAATTTGCAACCCCTAGCAAGTATCTTCAGAACACTCTTATCTTTGAGCCTCCTGAAAAGATAGTGAATTTAGAATAATATCTTGCCTTTAAGGAGTGAGATACTCAATCAAAGGATTGAGGAACATTTGAGAGTGGAGTGCGTGGTCAGCAGACACCTTTGCCACTTGCTGCATCCAAGTTCTCAATTTCAGTTATTTAAATGCATCTGGGGGAGAATACACTTTCTGATAGGAAAGGAAACTTACTTTTTTTTTCAAAACTCATAAAAATTGTCAAGAATTTGTAATTGCCAGACCTGAAAGAGCTATATTACCAAAGGAAGTGAAGACTCTGAGGTTCCATATTTGTAAGATGACTAAAAATAACGAGAAAAATGAATGAACTTCACATACACATTGACAAATATGAAACTTCAAATTTGGCTCCTTTCCTAATAATTGTTTTTATTTGTCCCATATTTTCCTCAAAAGAAAAGAAATGCAAGTGGGTTGTAAAAATAGATAGTTGGCTCTGTTAAGGTAGAAACTATTGTAAAGAGTATTTTGTAACAGCCAGAATGAAAACATCAAAGGATGCATGCAAGCTAAAAGCTTTGCATCTATACCCATTTTGCAGATTCAATTTTAAGTAGATAAGCAAAATTTTAAGAACTTTTAAACCTAATGGATCTGTAGAGGTGGAAATCTAGATAGTTCTATCTGCTTCAGTAATAAAAAGGACTTTAACTGCAGGAGGTTAGTATGAGTTTCTGAGATTTTCTTTGTGTATGTGAAGGGTCAATGTTCTTTTTCTTTTATTTGATAGTGGAAAATGACATAATGATACATCCAATTATATAATCTGTTGCCTTTTTTTCTTTCTTGTATTTGTCTGAGATCACACATTTGACTTTCCATGTCCCCATATGGCCTGGGGAGTGGAAATTCTGAGAGGTCTTACATGGGGAGTCCCCTTCCCTCTGCCCCCTCACACCTAAAGGCAAAGCAATCAGATGCCTGCAGCTTGACAAACTTGACTCTAAAAAGAAACATTTTTTTAGTCCTGTGCATTTTCTTATAAATGTGGGGGTATAATTTCTTTTTGGTGAAGACTGTATACAAAAGCGGTTTAGTAGGAAGCACATTAGAATTATGCTTCTTATACTATTCATGCTTACAGCTTAATTCCTAATTCATAGTTGTCAGAACTGAGGCAATTGTGTTTTGCAACAGTGACAGTAAAAAAAGCCTTCCTCACTTTCAGTCAATTTTCCAATGAATTCTGGGAAGAGGGATTTGGCTTTGACCAGTCCTTCATTCAGTCATCTGCTTTTTGTTGTCTCTCCATAGCCAAGACACAACATTCAGTTATCAGAACAAACTTATATTCCCACTTCAAACATAGACTTTTTATTATGTTCATTTGGCAGGTGATAACCCTCCTGGAAGTAATTTTCAAGAAAATTTTCTAACTCATGTGGCCCTTATTAAGCTTACTTGGTACTTAAGTCATGTAATTTTACATTGTTTTGTTGCTATGTCCTGTCTCTACAACTACTGTTTAAGTTTCCCAGAGAAGGGGACTAAAGTTTCATCAGCATCCAGCATGGCCACCTATATGTAGTGGACATGTATTCCATGCACTCCCTATTTTAGTGATAATAATGGCTACTCTCCACCACCTTTACCTAGTATATTACTTGGAATATTTAGGCATGCAAAGTAGGAAATCACTCTTTAGGAATAAAAAAACCCCCAAAAAACAAAACAAACAAAACACAAAACTTTCCAGTCATTTTAAAGCCCTCATGTTTCTTTCAAACTTATCTGAACGAGTTGAAAATGAACACATTTTCTAAGAAACACAAACTCCCCATTTCCCTCTTTACAAATATCAAAGAACACAGAAGACCTTTTGCAGCTATAGCTAAGGCAACTATGAATATAGGACCCCTGAGACTGTTCCAGATCAAACAGACATACCTATGTCAACCCAGATCCAGACCCTGACTGTCCTCTCCCCAGCCAAGCTGAAAGCCAGTGGGTGTGGTCAGCTGGACACAGGGCACATGAAGCAGATGTCATCCTTTATTGGCCAGTGGTGCCCCCTCCTCATTCTTGGAATGCCTAGAAGTGGTTTTTCTTTAAATGCTTGCACTGGCATTAAAAAAAAAAAAGATGAAGAAAGTTTCATTCTAGAAAGGACGGGAGGAGGCTGGCCCCATAGAACCAGGTAGTTGGTTGTGGAGTTCAGTGTTTTTGTCATGGAATCCACTCATGTCTTATGGGTTGAGGGCAAAGCTAAGATTTTACACAACAATTCAGCAAGCCATCTTGCTTAATGAGGGTGTGAGCTGTTTTCTCTCTTGGCGTATGTCCTAGTCATGGCTGTGCCTCACCAACACACATTCCACCATGAATTTCTTTCCTGTCACTGGCTGCATACATAGGGGTTTATAGTGTTCTGATGTTCAGGTTCTATTGCAGACAAACTGAATCTGAACCTTTAAAGATGGAGCCCAGCCTCTCTTTTAAGTTTGATGTGTAATTCTACTGTACAACTTAAGGTAAGAACCACTGGGCTACCCTCTTTCCAATGACTGGTTTTGGAACATGTACATGACTCTATCCTAGCCACTGAGACTTGAAGAGAGGTCCACTGGGGGCTTCTAGGAAAGGATCTGTCACTCCTAAAGAGGACTGATTTGACTGGTTGTGACACCTGGCAGAACAGCTACATTAGAAGACACTAGAGTCTCAAGAATCACAGCATGTGCAATCAGAGCTTGATACAGTCTGGAGTTTGCCTAACTATGGGCTTCTTATGGTAGGTATTATCACCTTGCTTTATTATTTAAGTCTGTTTGAGATATGTTTTGGGATTATTTTGAGAGAAAAACATTGTAACTAATTTCTGAATACGTTCCTTCTGACCCTAAGGACAAAGCCTGGGAGTCAGGTACATAGTTCAGGTGCCCATTTCCTATATGAATTCCTACCAAACACTTGATTTAATTTTATGTGTCCTCCATCTGCAATGTGAGAGAATGATGGCTCAACCACAATCTAGATTCTAAAAGGTTTGTGAAGGCCCCCTGATTCAGTCTAGATGGGAAGGGGATGTGGGGCTTTGGATGGGGTCTAGGAGTCAGACTCCAAAGGCTATACCTCTTTGGAAAATGAAGATGCTTTCTTCTGTATGCAACCAGCCAACTAATCACCTAGGGTAGGGAGCCATGGTACAGGGCCCAAGTTGGGCATTATAGGTACATCTGCTCACTAAATCTTTACAAAAATGCTGTGAGTTAGATGAGATTACCATCCCATTTTTAGAAGAGGAAAGCAAGGCCCAGAGAGGGCTCACAGTGGTGAAGCAGGGTTAGAATACTCCTTTTAGTTCAGCATGGCAGGTTGGTATATATTGGGTGCCCTCAGAATGCCCTGCCAGTATGGTGGCTGAAAAGACATAGCCTGATTTGGGCATTAGGTAAACAAAGGATCTCATTCTTGTTTTACAAGTTTCTCTTGGAGTAACCTCAGCAAAATTACTTAATCTTTGAGCCTGGGCTCTCTCATATGCAAAATGGAGATTAGAATATGTATCCCACATTCACCATATTAGAGCAATTACATGAGGGCCTGGACTGCCATCAGTACTCAGCAAATGTTAGCTGTCTTCAGCTCAACTTTCTGCACTCCTACTTAAATGCCCATGCTATTTACCCACAACCTATGGGAAGTTGTGACAGAGAGTCACTGAAATATGAATGTGCCAACATGGCAGGCTCAAGTGCGGAAAGAGGGATGGGTCCCACATGATGCTGGTAGTGGAGAGAAGGGATGGAACCAACTGGGAGCAGTTGGTTCTAGACAGACAAATCTGGATCTGAGCAGATAAAAGCTGTTGATAGATCCTCACTTGGCTACTTTGTTAAGGTCTAAGACATCATGGTCTGTTTTGGAGGGCAAATGATTCCTCCTGTGGTGTTGTAGTTCATTAGGGCCAGACATGAGGAAAGCAAGATTGGCTGATCACTTTAGTATCTGTGACTAAGGCTTCTTTAAAATTGTTTGCTCTACAGAGGGCCAGCAGTACAAAATAGAACTATATCCAGAAATCACTCATCGCCTCCATCTTGAATCTGAACATTTTGACAGGGCCTTTCACAAAACTAGGTTTGGAGAGAAGGGTTTGACTCATATCACAGCCTAGTTCAACCTCTCCCCTGTCATGGCTGGAGGGCCTACTGCCTGCCTTACATCCCTAGGAGGTGGCAGAGTGGCCAGATGGAACTGCCACCAACTACCCTCCCACTGAGAAGTAGTATCAGAGGATGAAAAAGACTTGTTCTCTTAGGAATATAAGGTGGAAATTTCCCAGTTTCTGCTTTCTGTCTCTTAATTGTATTTACAAGGTGAAATTTGGTAGGGCTACTGAATGGTGTTTACTTCCAGGGACCAGGTGATAGGGAAGCTTGTTGTCCTAAATCAAAACTGCAGGAGGCCTAGATAGGAAAGCATGTTGTTCTGAAGCATCCAACTGTGAGACCCTTTGGAAATATCCAAAGGACTTGAGAGTGTGGCTTATGAGCTATTACTATGTACTGGACAATATTAAAAATAAAAAAAGGGGAGGAGTCCAAGTTGGCAGAAGAGTAGGAGACCTTAATTTTGTCGGGTCCCAGGAATTTAGCTAGATAGCTCTCAAACCATTCTGAACACCTGCAAACTCAACTGGAGATCAAAGAAAAGAATAGCTGCAATGGAGAAAAGACAGTCTCTTCAATAAATGGTGCTGGGAAAATTGGACAGCCATATACAGAAGATCATTCTCTAACACCATACACAAAGATAAACTCAAAATGGATGAAAGACCTCAATGTGAGACAGAAATTCACCAAAATCCTAGAGAAGAACATAAGCAATAACCTCTTTGACATTGGCCACAGCAACTTCTTTCAAGATATGTCTCCAAAGGCTAGTAAAACAAAAGCAAAAATGATCTTTTGGGACTTCATCAAGATAAAAAGCTTCTGCACAGCAAAAGAAACAGTCAACAAAACAAAGAGGTAACCCACAGAATGGGAGAAGATATTTGCAAGTCATACTATAGACAAAGGGCTGGTATCCAAGATCTATAAAGAACTTCTCAAACTCAACACTGAAAAAACAAATAATCTAGTCAAAAAATAGGCAGAAGACATGAACAGACACTTCTCTGAAGAAGACATACAAATGGCTAACAGACACATGAAAAAATGTTCATCATCGTTAGCCATCAGGGAAATTCAAATCAAAACTACATTGAGATACCACCTTACACCAGTTAGAATGGCAAAAATGGACAGGGAAAGAAACAACAAATGTTAGAGAGGTTGTGGAGAAAGGGGAACCCTCTTACACTGTTGGTGGGAATGCAAGTTGGTACAGCCACTTTGGAAAACAGTGTGGAGGTGCCTCAAAAAATTAAAAATGGAGCTACCCTATGACCCAGCAATTGCACTCCTGGGTATTTACCCCAAAGACACAGATGTAGTGAAAAGAAGGGCCATATGCTCCCCAATGTTCATAGCAACAATGTCACAATAGCCAAACTGTGGAAAAAGCCAAGATGCCCTTCAACAGACGAATGGATAAAGATGTGGTCCATATATACAATGGAATATTACTCAGCCATCAGAAAGGATGAATACCCAACTTTTCCATCAACATGGATGGGATTGGAGGAGATTATGCTAAGTGAAATAAGTCAAGCAGAGGAAGTCAATTATCATATGGTTTCACTTATTTGAGGAACATAAGAATAGCATGGAGGACATTAGGAAAAGGAAGGGAAAAATGAAGGGGGGAAACTGGAGAGAGAGACAAACCAGGAGAGACTATGGACTCTGAGAAACAGATTGAGGGTTTTGGAGGGTTTTGGAGGGGGGTGAGGGGGGGGATGGGTTGGCCCGGTGGTGGGTATTAAGGAGGTCATGTACTGCATGGAGCACTGGGTGTTATATGAAAACAGTGAATCGTGGATCACTACATCAAAATGATGACTAACATAACATAATAAAATAAAATTAAATTAAAAAAAAGAAAAGAATAGCTCAACTCTGAATAGAAAAGTGACCATTTCCCACAAGGTAGGAAGTGCAGAGAAGTGAATCGAAGGCAATATATGGGAAGATAGGCTGAAGGGGGAGGGAGCCTCCATCAGCTGGCTACCGGCAAGTGATAGAGCAGAGGAGGACACAATCAGAACTTTTAGAAGTCTGCTCCAGTGAGGGATTTCACTCTGGTGGCTAAGCGGGAGGTGGAACCCTCGCTGGGACAGTGTGGTCTCAGGACCCTGGGGGTCACAGGAAGACCAGGGATGCCTGAGTGCAGTAGAGCTCCCAGGCATTGGATCGGGGAAGCTGGCTGCAAAGAGTGAGCCCAAGAGTGAGCCCAGGAGTGAGCTCTCAGCTTGGGATTGCCAGAAACTGTGATCTGAGGCACAGTTGGGCCACTGCTCTTTGAGTAGGGGACCAACAAGTGGCAGGACTGGGGAGAACCCCCTTCCTCCTCCAGGAGTTGCAGCCTGGGAGAGTGCAGCAGGAGCCTGCTGGGTTTGGAGACTCCAAATGGGGTCATGTGCCTGAGATAGAAACACTTGGTCACAGGCCGGGTGAGCACAGAATGCGGCCGGAGACCGGGGAGACGGGAGTGACTGACTGCTTTTTTCTGAGGGCTCACTGAGGAGTGGGGCCCTGCATTTTTGGCTCCAGGGCCAGAGACTGGGAGGTCGCCATTTTCATTCTCATCCTCTAAAGCTGCATGGGAAACCTTCAGGGAACAAAAGCCACATAGAGCAAACCAGAGCAGATTATTAACCTAAAGATATTTGAGAACCAACTCAACAGGCCCCTCCCCCAGAATATGTGTGAGTCTGTGGAGTTTGGTAAGTGAAGAGGTGGAGATGGATTGACCTGGATGATCTATTGAGGGGGGTGGACTGCAACCTTGCAGCTCTGGGCCAGAGACTCCCACATGGCCATATTTGCTCTGACCCTCTAAAGAGAAGCAGAAAGACACAAGAGAACAAAGCTGCACAGCCAACCACCTCACATTAAGCCCATCCCCCTGACAAGGGGTGGGGTAACTCCACCCAGGCGAAGACATCACAGAAGCTGACCAGCAGGCCCCTCCCCTAGAAGACAGACTGGAAGAATGAATGAATAAGAATGGTGAATAAGATTAAGCTTATTTCCCACATGACTGTAAAACTCAGCGCCAGGGAAAAATAATATAAGGAGCTCCAGATATTCCCTCATGACTTGCTTTTACTTCAGGCTAAAATTTTACATTTCTTTTTTAGTTTCTTTTTTTTTTTTTAAATGCTGCTCCCATTTCAAACCTATGTTTCCCAACCTATGTGTTTTTTTAAAATTTTATTATTTTTATTATTATTATGTTATGTTAATCACCATACATTATATCATTACTTTTTGATGTAGTGTTCCATGATTCATTGTTTGTGTATAACACCCAGTGCTCCATGCAGAATGCACCCTCCTTAATAACCATCACCAGGCTAACCCATCCCCCCACCCCCCTCCCCTCTAGAACCCTCAGTTTGTTTTTCAGAGTCCATAGTGTCTCATGGTTCATCTCCCCCTCCGATTTCCCCCCCTTCATTCTTCCCCTTCTGCTATCTTCTTTTTTTTTTTTCCTTAACATATATTGCATTGTTTCAGAGGTACAGATCTGTGATTCAACAGTCTTGCACACTTCACAGCGTTCACCATAGCACATACCCTCCCCAATGTCTATCACCCAGCCACCCCATCCCTCCCACACCCCCCACTCCAGCAACCCTCAGTTTGTTTCCTGAGATTAAGAATTCCTCATATCAGTGAGGTCATATGATACATGTCTTTCTCTGATTGACTTATTTTGCTCAGCATAACACTGTCCAGTTCCACCCATGTCCTTGCAAATGGCAAGATTTCATTCCTTTTGATGGCTGCATAATATTCCATTGTATATATATATATATATATATATACCACATCTTCTTTATCCATTCATCTGTTGATGGACATCTTGGCTCTTTCCACAGTTTGGCTATTGTGGACATTGCTGCTATAAACATCAGGGTGCACGTACCCCTTCGGATCCCTACATTTGTATCTTTGGGGTGAATACCCAGTAGTGCAATTGCTGGATCGTATGGTTCTTTTTTTTTTTTAACATATAATGTCTTATCTGTTTCAGAGGTACAAGTCTATGATTCAGCATTCTTACACAATTCACAGTGCTCACCATAGCACATACCCTCTCCAATGTCTATTACCCAGCCACCCCATCCCTCCCACCCCCCCACCACTCTAGCAATCCTCAGTTTATTTCCTTTTTTTTTTAAGAGAAACAGTCTTTTTTTTTTTTTAAGATTTTTATTTATTTATTTGAGAGAGAATGAGAGAGAGAGAGAGCACATGAGAGGGGGGAGGGTCAGAGGGAGAAGCAGACCCCCTGCTGAGCAAGGAGCCCGATATGGGACTCGATCCCGGGACTCCAGGATCATGACCTGAGCCGAAGGCAGTCACTTAACCAACTGAGCCACCCAGGCGCCCCCTCAGTTTATTTCCTGAGATTAAGAATTCCTCATATCAATGAGGTCATATGATACATGTCTTTCTCTGATTGACTTATTTCGCTCAGCATAACACCCTCCAGTTCTATCCATGTCCTTGCAAATGGCAAGATTTCATTCCTTTTGATGGCTGTATAATATTCCATTGTATATATATATACCACATCTTCTTTATCCATTCATCTGTTGATGGACATCTTGGCTCTTTCCACAGTTAGGCTATTGTGGACATTGCTGCTATAAACATTGGGGTGCACATACCCCTTTGGATCCCTACATTTGTATCTTTGGGGTAAATACCCAGTAGTGCAATTGCTGGATCGTATGGTAGCTCTATTTTCAACTTTTTTGAGGAACCTCCATACTGTTTTCCAGAGTGGCTGCACCAGCTTGCATTCCCACCAACAGTGCAAGAGGTTTCCCTTCTCTCCACATCCCCGCCAACATCTGTCATTTCCTGACTTGTTAAATTTAGCCATTCTGACTGGTGTGAGGTGATATCTCATTGAGATATGGGCAGGACCCATCCATAAGCTGTCTAAAAGAGATTCATTTTGAACCTAAAGACACCTCCAGTTTGAAAGTGAGGGGATGGAGAACCATTTACCATGTCAATGGAACTCAAAAAAAAAGCTGGGGTAGCAATTGTCATATCAGACAAATTAGATTTTAAACCAAAGCCTGTAGTAAGAGATGTAGAGGGACACTATATCATACTTAAAGTGCCTATCCAACATCAAAAAAAATCTTACAGTTGTAAATATCTATGCCCCCAACATGGGAGTGGCCAACTACATAAACCAACTAATAACCAAAATAAAGAATCATATCAATAACAATACTTTAATAGTAGGAGACTTCAACACTCCAGTCACAGCAATAGACAGATCATCTAAACAGAAGATCAACAGAGAAACACGAGATTTGAAGGGCACACTGGACCAGATGGACTCCACAGACATATACAGAACATTCCATCCTAAAACAACAGAATAGTCATTCTTCTCAAGTGCACATGGAACTTTCTCCAGAATAGATCACATACTGGGTCACAAATCAGGTCTCAACAAATACCAAAAGACTGAGATTATTCCCTGCATATTTTCAGACCACAATGCTTTGAAATTGGACCTCAACCACAGGGAAAAATTTGGAAGGAGCACAAACACTTGGAGGTTAAAAAGCATCCTGCTAAAGAATGAATGGGTCAACCAGGAAATTAAAGAGGAACTTAAACAATTCATGGAAACAAATGAAAATGAAAACTCATCATTTCAAAACCTATGGGATACTGCAAAGGCGGACCATAGAGGAAAGTACATAGCCATCCAAGCCTCTCTCAAAAAAAGAAAAATCTCAAATGCACAAGCTAACCTTACACCTAAAGGATCTGGAGAAAGAACAGCAAATAAAGCCTAAACCAAGCAGGAGAAGAGAAATAATAAAGATTAGAGCAGAAATCAATGAAATAGAAACTAGAAGAACAGTAGAACAGATCAACAAACCTAGGAGCTGGTTCTTTGAAAGAATTACTAAGATTGATAAACCTCTGGCCAGACTTATCAAAAAGAATAGAGAAAGGACCCAAATTAATAAAATCACAAATGAAAGGGGAGAAATCACTACCAATATCAAGGAAATAGAGACAATTATTAGAAGTTATTACCAGCAGCTATATGCCAACAAACTAGGCAACCTGGAAGAAATAGATGCATTCCGGGAAACTTATAAACTACCAAGACTGAAACAGGAAGAAATAGACAAACTGAACAGACCAATAACCAGCAAGGAAATTGAAGCAGTAATAAAAAACCTCCCAAAAAACAAGAATCCAGGGCCACTTGGCTTCCCAGGGGAATTATACCAAACATTTAAAGAAGAAATAATACCTATTCTACTGAAGCTGTTTCAAAAAATAGAAATGGAAGGAAAACTTCCAAACTCGTTCTATGAGGCCAGCATTACCCTGATCCCAAAACCAGGCAAAGACCCCATCAGAAAGCAGAATTACAGACCAATATCCTTGATGAATATGGATGCCAAAATACTCAACAAGATCCTAGCCAAGAGGATCCAACACTACATTAAAAGGATTATTCACCATGATCAGGTGGAGTTTATTCCTGGGATGAAAGGATGGTTCAATATTTGCAAATCAATCAACGTGATAGGTCACATTAACAAAAGAAAGGACAAGAACCATATGATCCTCTCAATCGATGCAGAAAAAACATTTGACAAAATACAATATCTTTTCCTGATTAAAACTCTTCAAAATATAGGGATAGAGGGAACATACCTCAATGTCATAAAAGCCATCTATGAAAAGCCCACAGTGAATATCATTCTCAATGGGAAAAAACTGAGAGCCTAAGTCAGTAACTCGACAGGGGTGCCCACTCTCACCACTATTGTTCAACATAGTACTAGAAGTCCTAGCCTCAGCAATCAGACAACAAAAAGAAATACAAGGCATTAAAATTGGCAAAAAAGAAGTCAAACTCTCTCTCTTTGCAGATGGTATGATACTTTATGTGGAAAACCCAGAAGACTCCACCCCCAAATTACTAGAACTCATACAGAAATTCAGCAATGTGGCAGGATACAAAATCAATGCACAGAAATCAGTTGCATTTCTATACCCTAACAATGTCACCAATGAAGAGAAATTAAGGAATCTATTCCATTTACAATAGCACCAAAAACCATAAGATACTTAGGAATAAACCTAACCAAAAAGGTAAAGGATCTATACTCTAGAAACTACAGAGCAGTTATGAAAGAAATGGAGGAGGAAGACACAAAGAGATGGAAAAGCATTCCATGCTCATGGATTGGAAGAATAAACATTGTGAAAATGTCTATGCTGCCTAGAGCAATCTACACTTTCAATGCCATCCCTATCAAAATACCATTGACATTTTTCACAGAGCTGGAACAAACAATCTTAAAATTTGTATGGAAACAGAAAAGACCCCAAATCACCAGAGGATAGTTGAAAAAGAAAACCAAAGGTGGGGGGCAAGACAATGCCTGACTTCAAGCTATATTACAAGCTGTGATCATCAAGAAGGCATGGTGTTGGCACAAAAACAGACACATAGATCAATGGAGCAGAATAGTGATCCCAGAGATGGACCCACAATTCTATGGTCAACTAATCTTCAACAACTCAGGAAAGAATATCCAATGAAAAAAGACAGTCCTTCAATAAATGGTGCTGGGACAATTGGACAGCCACATGCAGAAGAATGAAACTGGACCATTCTCTTACAGCATACACAAAGATAAACTCAAAATGGATGAAAGACCTAAATGTGAGACATTAATCCATCAAAATCCTAGAGGAGAACATAGGCAGTAACCTCTTTGACATTGGCCACAGCGACTTCTTTCAAGACACGTCTCTAAAGGCAAGGGAAACAAAAGCAAAAATGAACTTTTGGGACTTCATCAAGATAAAAAGCTTTTGCACAGCAAAGGAAACAGTCAACAAAACTAAGAGGCAACCCATGGAATGGGAGAAGATATTTGCAAATAACAGTACAGATAAAGGCTGGTATCCAAGATCTATATCAAGAACTTCTTAAATTCAACACCCGAGAAACAAATAATCCAGTCAAGAAATGGGCAGAAGACATGAACAGACACTTCTCCAAAGAAGACATACAAATGGCTAACAGGCACATGAACAAATGTTCAACATCACTAGACATCAGGGAAAACCACAGTGAGATACCACCCCACACCAGTTAGAATGCCAAAAATTAAGAAGACAGAAAACTACAAGTATTGGCAAGGATGTGGAGAAAGGGGAACCCTCTTACACTTTTGGTGGGAATACAAGATAGTACAGCCACTCTGGAAAACAGTATGGGTTTCCTCAAGACATCAAAAATAGAGCTACCCTACAATCCAGCAATTGCACTACTGAGTATTTACCCCAAAGATACAGATGTAGTGAAAAGAAGGGGCACCTGCACCCCAATGTTCATAGCAGCAATGTCCACAATAGCCAAACTGTGGAAGGAGCCAAGATGCCCTTCAACAGATGAATGTATAAAGAAGATGTGGTTCATATATACAATGGAATACCACTCAGCCATCAGAAAGGATGAATACCCACCATTTGCATCGACATGGCTAGAATTGGAGGGGATTATGCTAAGTGAAATAAGTCAAGCAGAGAAAGGGTTTCACTCATATGTGGAACATGAGGAATACGCGGAGGACCACAGGGGAAGGGAAGTAAAACTGAATGGGAAGAAATCTGAGAGGGAGACATGACTCTTAACTATAGGAAACAAAATGAGGTTTGCTGGAGAGGAGATGGGTGGGGGGATGGGTAACAGGGTGATGGGTATTAAGGAGGGCATGTGTGGTGATGAGCACTGGGTGTTATATGAAACTAAGGAACTGTTGAAAACTATATCAAAAACTAATGATGTGGGCGCCTGGGTGGCTCAGTTGGTTAAGCGACTGCCTTCGGCTCAGGTCATGATCCTGGAGTCCCTGAATCAAGTCCCGCATCGGGCTCCCTGCTCGGCAGGGAGCCTGCTTCTCCCTCTGACCCTCCCCTCTCTCATGTGCTCTCTGTCTCTCTCATTCTCTCTGTCTCAAATAAATAAATAAAATCTTTAAAAAAAAAAAAAAAACTAATGATGTACTATATGCTGGCTAACTGAACATAATACTAAAAAATAAAAAAAAAAAATGGATATTACTTTATGAATGCCTATTTTGTGCCAGGCATTGTAAGAGGTTCCTAACCTATCTTATTACTAATTTTCACACCAACTCTATGAAACAGATATTACTATAACCATTTTAGAGATTAAGAATAGTAAAAACAGAGAGATGGAGAAAGTGGCAAAAGCAAGATTCAAATCTGGAGCTATCTGAACACATATATACCTTATCCTGCCCATTTAATCTTTGTCTTCTCACCTCCATCTGTTATATCCCTGCTTCACCTCTCTGATTTGGGCAGAAAATATATCCCCCAGTCCCAGCTTTGTGACTTCACCACAATTATCTGAGCCTTTATGCCTCACTACCAGACATCACTCTTGCCTCTCTTGAATGAGTAACCACATCCTAGTCAGGTTAGCGTGACCACCACTCTGCCCCCACTCTCCTGAGTTCCAAATCACCCTGCCAAGTTAAAAGGACCCTTCTCTTCTCTGCTTCACATTCTTCCATTGAGCCTCCAGCCCTGAGTCCCATGATTCTATTAACACACTCACTCACTCATGTGTAGATGTAGTACACTCATGTAGTACACATCTTACACTACATGTAAAGATGCAGCCTTTAGCAGGGAAGTAAATTTGGGAAGGATGAGAGGGAGGTAGGTGGTGGAGAGCATGAAGCCTCCTCCACTCCTTGTGACTCATCTTGCAAAGCCCCATAAATGGGGCATAACCTCCTCTGTGGGGCACTAACTCTGACCCTGCATTTCTATTGCTTTGGGTGAGAAGCAATGTGTCATGGTGCTTAGAGCTCAGGCTTTGCTGTCACAGGGAGCTAGGCTCATAGCTGAGCTCTATGTGTGCTGTGAGACTTAGGCCATTTACCCAAATGCTGCATCACTTGTGAAATGGGAATAATATGTTTTAGCAGGACCATCATGGGGATCAGATAAAAAAATAAAAAGTTATTTGGCATGTCTCCCACTACTGAAGTTCAATAGATGGTAGTTATTATTATGTTTGCCTTTGTTATTATTTTCTCTGAAAAATGGGATTGAGCAGCAGCAAAACATTTACATGCTGGCCACAGTACTATGTCCTGTGATGAGGGGTCACAGTGATAACAATGAGCTGCCTCAGAGGCCAGTTGGGATGATTTTTGTTCTCCCTATTTTTCTCAGATCTCTTCACTCCTGACCCCCCGCAGCTCCTTTCTAATGAAAGGTAAGCATTTTTCTGAAAGAGAAGTCAGTCTGTGTGCTTGAAGTGAAAAGAAGCCCTTTTCATACCCTGGATTAAAGACCCCAGCACTCAGGCTTCTGTAGGATAGGCCCCGGGCTACACCACACCTTCCATACAATGCTCTCTTCCAAATTTGAGTCACTTTTCACATGTACAGTGACGTAACTTCTGACACCAACTACCCGAACTTGGCTAAACTTCACAGGTGAAGGGCACTATCCCTCCCAAGACTGCCCTTGCTTCTGACATTAGCCACAAGCTCCAGTGCCCCCAGACAACCTGCACATCTGGCCAACTGGCTACAAGTTCAGAGGTTCCCATAACCCCTCAGTTTCAGTAATTCACTAGAATGACTCACAGAACTCAGGAAAATGTTGTATACATGATTATAGTTTTATTATAAAGGATATAAATCAGGACTAGACCAAGGACCTGGATGAAGTCCTAGACACAGAACTTCTGTGCCCTATCCCTGTGTCCTCAGGATGTACCACCCTCCTGACATTTTGATGTGTTTACAAAGCAAGAAGCGCCACTGAGTCCTGGGGTCCAGAGTTTTTATTGGAGGTTCATCCCATAGGCACAATTGATTGAATCATTGGCCGTGAGATTGACTCAATCTGTAGCCCCCTACCACTCTCCAGAGGTTAGGATGACCTTACATGACTCAAAGCCCCAATCCTCTAATGACATTGTTGGTCTTTCCAGCATGGCTACTGCCATCCTGTTGTATTTAGGGACCACCAAGAATCACTTCATCAGCATAAACTACCAGGGACCACCAGAAATAACAAAAATACTCCAATCACTGGGAAAGTTCCCTCCCAGGAACTTGGACAAAGGCCAGGCAGATTCTTTATTAGGCAGGAGGAGTGTGTGTATCTACATGTCTGAATGTTCATGAATGTACACATGAACACCTCCCCTGTCATCCAAAGAATAAAACCATATCTTCTTAGCATGCCATGCCAAGTCTTTAATTACCTGGTCTCATCTCACCTTCCCAGCTCTCCCTCCTGCCACACTGAACTCCTCACTATTTCCTGGACACCAAGCGCCTCTATGACTTCCAAGATGCACCTCCCACCTTCATTGCCTGACAAGAGGCTCCTTCATAAGGCCACATTCATGGTCCTTCTCAGGTAAGCTCTCTCCAGCTCCTCTGAGCAGGCCTGATTGTTTAATCTTTTGTGTGGTCGAAGCCCTTTGATCATATTTATGTAGTCATAATTAATACTATTACTTTCCTATTTAACTTAATAGTTTTCCCCACTTGATTTTTAAGCCTCTGTATATATTAAAATGTGTTTTCTTGGCTACAAGTAACAGAAAAACCTGGCTTAAAGCATGAAGATATTTCTAGTTTACTTAAGAAGTCCAGAGATAGCTGAGCCCAAGGTGTTTCAGCCACTCAGTGGTGCTGTTAAGGGCTAGCTTTTTTTTTTTTCCTTCTACTCTGCCATGCTTGGAGAGTTGGGCTTTCTACCAAGTGTAGAACAAACAACAGCAACAGCAAAAAGCAAGGTTCTAGCTTGTAGATATTTTTAAAGATGAGTGTACTTTACAATTAAACCATATCATGATGATTTACTATGGCTTAATGGTTTTCAAACTTTTAGAGCAAACAAATTTTATGTCAAAAAAATTCTGTTTTTTTTTTTCATTCTGTGGGTCAGTATAAAACAAAGATCATCCATTTTCCATCCAAAAGTGACTTGCACCACACACTTTTTGGCTCATTTCTGGTTTGCTCTTGGAAAAAAATATTTCTCACCCATTTTCTCACCTATAAGCACTTTCTTTGGAGATTGACAGGGGAACAGAACAGAATTAAATAATAAACTTTTGCAAACTTATTTTTTTCAAAGATGAAACTTCTCCCAAACCCTCAATGTGTGGTGCCCTTGTTAAAGCAATTCTAAGACTCTTAGGCAGTGTTGGTGGAATCTCAGCAACCCCATTCTGGAAAGCCCAGATTGATGAACCTTCCTTCCATGAAGCCTGTGTTGGAATAAGGGCAAGACAGAAGATGCACATCAGAAGTTGTGCCCGAGAAACCAAGGGACTAAGGGGAAGGTTTGCACCCCTCCACACAATGTCTAAATTTAGAGAGGGGTTCAGCCAGGCCATGGGTGGTGATATGTGGACCTATTTTCACTTCCCTGCTGCCGGGTGGATCCAAGCCAGTTTCAATGGTTTTGACAATGAAACTCACCTGGGTGTGTGTGGTTTGGCTTTGGTTCTTCAGGTTTTGATGTTCCCCAAGGTCAAATTGAAACTCTCAAACTGGTGTCTTATAATAGGCTGACCCTTATAAAGTAATGTAATGTATGTGTAATGTAATGTGTGCTTCAAATTCACATCAACTGAAATCAGTGGGCTTCTTACAGCTAAACAGGACCCACTTCCTTGACCAGCAACTCCCTGGAGTCATGAACTAACAAGTTGGCCCTTGTGTTCAGTGCTGACTCAGAATGAAGGACATCTTGAACCCCAAAATAAACTCCATTCACTTTAGACCCTGTCCCCTTAAACCTGTTTCCAATATACAGAGATGATGTAAATCCTTCACATTTATACTAAAATGAAATCATTATAAATATATATACATATATAAATATATAACATACCTATACACACATATGTTTATATATGGGTGTTTATGTATATGGTTCAGAATCTCACTTTTTCACTTAACAATATGACTTGTAGAACTTTCCATATCAGCATATTTAGATCTACTTCATTCTGTTTAATAGCTGCAAAATATTCCATGGCATGTATATACCTTAATTTATCTAGTCATCTTTTTCCTCCTCCCCAACTATTTTGGCCCTAAAATTAATGCTGCAATAAACACCCTTATATATAGATATCTATAGATAGATGATGATAATGGTGATGATAGATAGATGACAGATAGGTAAATAAAGATGTACTTAAAAACACATATCCATAGGGTAAATTGCCTGGAAAAGGATATATGCATTTTTAAATTTCGACAGCAATTGCCCACCAAAATGGTTGTACAACGTTACCTTTACACCCCTAGCCCACCTTTTAATAGAATTATCCACTTTTTTCTTAGTGATATGACAGAGTTCATTGTACAGTAAAGAAAGAATCTCGTGGTCTACCATATGTTGCAAAATTGTATCTTTTGGCTTTGTGTATTTTTATGTAAAAATTTAATTTCTTTTGAAAAGTTAATATTTTCCTTCATTATTTCCTGACCTTCTCCTTCATCAAGATTATTTTTGAAATCGGGGCACCTGGGTGGCTCAGTTGGTTAAGCGACTGCCTTCGGCTCAGGTCATGATCCTGGAGTCCCTGGATCGAGTCCCGTATCGGGCTCCCCGCTCAGCGGAGAACCTGCTTCTCCCTCTGACCCTCCCCCTCTCATGTACTCTCTCTCTCTCTCTCTCATTCTTGCTCTCTCAAATACATAAACAAATAAATCTTTAAAAAAATTATTTTTGAAATCAACTATCTTTTCTTAGAACTTACCATTATGACTAATTGCAATATATAACACACCTTTTAAAAGATAGTGGTTATTAATTCACAAACTCAGTGATTCTTGGGTGATGTTTCTGTGCAACATTTGGCAATTGCAGGTGAACTTTTATACTAAGTACCCTTTTCCCCAAGGGTTACAAAGTCAAATGCCATTAGTTGCTTGTCCTTTTCATCATGTGAAAAGATGACTATTTGAGAAAATTTGAAAGCCAGTTAAATAATTATATAAACATTCACAGTAACAATTGTCAAGTTTCCTAATTTTTTTGTTGTTGTGAAAGATTCCTGGGCTGTCACAGTTCTTTTTTTTTTTATTCTTATGTTAATCCCCATACATTACATCATTAGTTTTATTAGATGAAGTGTTCCATGATTCATTGTTTGTGCATAACACCCAGTGCTCCATGCAGAATGTGCCCTCCTCAATACCCACCACCAGGCTAACCCATCCTCCCACCCCCCTCCCCTCTAGAACCCTCAGTTTGTTCTTCAGAGTCCATCGTCTCTCATGGTTCGTCTACCCCTCCGATTTCCCCCACTTCATTCTTCCCCTCCTGCTACCTTCTTCTTCTTTTTTTTTTCCTTAACATATATTGCATTATTTGTTTCAGAGGTACAGATCTGAGATTCAACAGTCTTGCACAATTCACAGCACTTACCAGAGCACATACCCTCCCCAGTGTCTATCACCCAGTCACCCCATCCCTCCCACCCCACCCCCCACTCCAGCAACCCTCAGTTTGTTTCCTGTAATTAAGAATTCCTCATCAGTGAGATCATATGATACATGTCTTTCTCTGTTTGACTTATTTCGCTCAACATAATACCCTCTAGTTCCATCCACGTCGTTGCAAATGGCAAGATCTCATTCCTTTTGATGGCTGCATAATATTCCATTGTATATATATACCACATCTTCTTTATCCATTCATCTGTCGATGGACATCTTGGCTCTTTCCACAGTTTGGCTATTGTGGACATTGCTGCTATAAACATCGGGGTGCACGTACCCTTTCGGATCCCTACATTTGTATCTTTGGGGTAAATACCCAGTAGTGCAATTGCTGGATCATATGGTAGCTCTATTTTCAACTTTTTGAGGAACCTCCATACTGTTTTCCAAAGTGGCTGCACCAGCTTGCATTCCCACCAACAGTGTAGGAGGGTTCCCCTTTCTCCGCATCCCCGCCAACATCTGTCGTTTCCTGACTTGTTAATTTTAGCCATTCTGACTGGTGTGAGGTGGTATCTCACTGAGGTTTTGATTTGGATTTCCCTGATGCCGAGCAATATTGAGCACTTTTTCATGTGTCTGTTGGCCATTTGGATGTCTTCTTTGGAAAAATGTCTGTTCATGTCTTCTTGGGCTGTCACAGTTCTAATTAAATCTACAATTTACCTCATTCAACTGTAGTGTCATTTCTTTTTTGTTTCATTAGGATAATATTCCTTTTGCTGAAATTCTGTGAAAGAATGTTGTAAAGGCTGTAGAAAATTGCTGCAAAAACTTTTAAAGATATTTGATGGGTTGACAGATGCATGGATAAAGAAGATGTGGTATATATATGATTAATAAATAATAAATATTATTCAGCCATAAAAAAGAATGAAATCTTGCCATCTGCAAAAACATGGACAGAGCTAGAGAGTATAATGCTAAGCCACGTAAGTCAACCAGAGAAAGACAAATACCATATGATTTCACTCATATGTGGAATTTAATAAATGAAACAAACGAGCAAAGAAAAAGAGAGAGAGAAGCCAAGAAGTAGGCTCTTAACTATAGAGAACTAACTGATGGTTACCAGAGGGGAGGTGGGAGGGGATGGGTGAAATAGGTGATGGGGATTAAAGAGTACACTTGTCCTGATGAGCACTGAGTAATGTATAGAATTATTGAATCACTATATTGTACACCTGAAACTAATAGAACACTGTATGTTAACTATACTGGAATTAAAAACTTAATAATGAATAAGTAAATAAAGAAATAATACCTCAGGTAGTTGGGGGGAATTCAAAGTAGAATACAAATTATAGCAATGACCTAGCTGTGTAACAGATGAATAACATAACCATAATAAAGAGGTTGAGAGGGCGCCTGCATGGCTCAGTTGGTTGGGCGACTGCCTTTGGCTCAGGTCATGGTCCTGGAGTCCTGGGATCGAGTCCCGCATCGGGCTCCCTGCTCGCCAGGGGGGTCTGCTTCTCCCTCTGACCCTCTTCCCCCTCATGCTCTCTGTCTCTCATTGTCTCTCTCTCAAATAAATAAATGAAATCTTTAAAAAAAAAAGAGTTTGAGAAAGAAACCAAAATAATAATAATAAAATATATTTAAAATACAAAAAATTCTTAAGTTAAAAAAAGATATTTGTTGTGGAGACTTAGTTATCACATAATGAAAAAAATGCTAGTCATACTTTATTTGTTTCAAAATGAGAGAATTAAAAATATCTGACCTGAGTCCCAAGAATCCCATCACATGTTTTAAAGAACTGAAAGGTATCAAGAATGCTTTCAGATGAAAGTAAAAGTGTTAGAGGCAGTTAGTTAGGTTCTAACAGAATATCTGGAGGCCAGCAAAGAGAAAATCATGGCCTGTCCTGGGAAAATCAGAGGCCTGTCCTGGCAGCACTCCAAAAGAAGCTGATCAAATCACACAGGCCCAAGATGGTTGGTGCCATGACAGGAAACCCCTGACCAAATAAGGAAGAAAAGACATGAAAACCCTGCTTCCAAGAAATCCCTGCCCCAAGTAATGAATATCCCTCTTCCCAGGTAACAGCTCTCAATAAAAGATAGAAACCCAACCTCCCAGGGCATGCAGCGCTCTCTTGCTCTCTCTCTCTCACTCAAGCTCTCCTACTTTCACATCTCAAGAGTGTACTTTCACTTTAATAAACTTTCCCCCTTGTGTTGCTCATCTACTGTATTGTGTGTCCATTCTTGAATTCTTTCTCCTGAGGAGACCAAGAATCTTTGGCAACATTCTTGGGATAGCCTGGGTCGAAGCCCTGGGGCCCAGGGTTTCATCAGTCCAGCCAGCAACAACAGAAAACATGGGTAACGACAACTTAAGTAATAGGGTATTTGTTTGCCAGGGCTGCCACAACAAGGCAGTACAAACAGTTTATTTTCTCACAGTCTGGAGATTGGAAGTCCAAGATCAAGGTGTCAGCAGTATTGGTTTCCTCTGTGTCTACTCTCTTTGGCTTGCAGATGGCTACCCCTTCACATGATCTTTCCTCTGTGCTTTAATATTCCTCTGTCTCTTACTGTGTGTAAATTTCCTCTTCTTATAAGGACACCAGTCACATGGGATTGGGACCAACTCTAATGGCCTCATTCTAACTTAATCACCTCTTTAAAGAACTTATCATCAAATATAGTTATATTCTGAAGTACTAGAGATCAGAAATTCAACATATGAATTTTAGGAAGACAAAATTCAGCCCAAAACAGTATTTAATTATCAAAAAATGTGAAGTGTAGAGATAGGCAGTCCAGCAGCTGGTGCAGGAGCTCACCAATATCAGAAACAGCTTTTCTGTGTTCCTTGTTGTCTTCCCTTCGTGGTTGCAAGATGGCTCCAGTCCCCAGCTCTGCATTTGCAATCAAAGAAGAAATAGGAAAAGGTGGTGCCAGTGCTTTCTGTTTTTTTGTTTTGTTTTTGTTTTTTTAGATGGTAAGAACTATCATACAAGCTTCCTGGTAGACCTCCTTTTCCACTTCATTAGCCAGGACTGTGCCACATAGCCATTCCTGGATGCAAAAGAGCCTGAACATGCTCAATACTTATGTCTATAGTAGAGATACAAAGGGAAGAAGGAGGATGGGAGTTCGGTTAGCCAACAGTGTCTGCCACATAGATTCTTCTCTGCTGCTCTGGGTTCATGCTTCCCTTTCTATATTTGTGTATAATTTGTGGTTCTGGTGCCTTTTGAGAATGGTTTATGTCATGCTAAAGGTTATTGTGGCGGAGAATTTATGATGCACCAAAATGGGAAATTGCTCTTCAATCACTCATACCAACACTACATTATTTTTTTTCACTTACATTTACTTTTCTATAATGCTAATGCTTATGTAATAACATATTAATTTTACATTTTCTTTTAAAAAATATTTTATTTATTTATTTGAGAGAGAGAAAGAGAGTGCAAATGAGAGAGCAGGAACAGTGGTGGAGATGGGGAAGTTGAGAGGTGGAGCATATTCCCGCTGAGCAGGGAGCCTGATGCGGGGCCTGATCACAGGATCCTCAGGATCATGACCTGAGCCAAAGGCAGGTGCTTAACTGACTGAGCCACCCAGGTGCCCCAAATTTTACATTTTCAAAAAACAATGGATGTGGGAAAAAAATCAAATGACAATATAGAGATTTAACTCCCTGATGAACAAAAAAGATTCCTGAGTTCATTTTTTTAAACCAATATGGGAGTGTGAGAATATGAGAAATACACTATACAGAATACATGAACTGATGGGGACCTGAAAGATCATCTGGTCAAACACCTGCTTTCTCTCCGTAAGAAAACAAAGACCTGGAGACTTCATCAAAGTCAGTCAGCAAATTAGTGTTCAAGTCCCAGTGAAAGCCCAGATCTTCCCATTCCAAGTATAGTATTCCCTATCCTAACATATTCTCTTATATAAACTAATGTGTTGTTTAAATATGTTTAGAAACCTGCAGTGTATAATGTCCAACTTCCTTCAAGGAGATACCTCTTGTCAAGGAGCAGCTCATGGCAACTTTCTGGAAAGACTTGTGGGCTTGTGGCACTGCTCCTCAGTCCCAACGGCATTGGGTGCTCAGGGCCTACCTTGTGCTTGGTGTCCTCCATGCCCCAGAGCAGGAATCCCACAACAATAATAAAGGCTGCCATTCATTGAGAACCTACTATGTGTGCCAGGCATTTAGTTTCATTGCTTTTAATCTTCACTACAACTATGCAAAGGAGAGTTATTAGCCCCATTTTATTATGATGGTATTTTTAAAGGTTCCATTGTATCCCCCCAAAGGCATATTGAAATCCTAATATCTCTCACTACTTCAGAATGTAACCTTATTTGGAAATATGGCCCTTGTTGATGTAGTTAGTTAAGATGAGGTCCCTGGAGTTGGATGGGTCCCTAATCCAATATTTCTGCTGTCCTTGAAAGGAGGAGATAGACACATAGGGAAAAGATGGTCATGTGGAGACAGAAGGAATGTCAAGGATTGCCAGCAACCACCAGAATGTAGAAAAGAGAGAGCATATGGTCTTGCTGACACCCTAATTTTAGATTCTATCTTCCAGAATGGTGAGGCAACACATTCTTGTTGCTTTAATCTACCCCATTTGTAGTAATTTGGTATGGCAGTCCTTGGAAACTAATACAGATACTGAGCCTCATTAAGTAGAAAGTATGCCCAAATCTACTCAGCCAGAATTCAAATTGAGGTCTTCCTGGTTCAATAAAAGTCATGTTTCTTCTTTCTTTCCTATTGCCCATCTAAGCCCAAATGAATGTGAAGATTGTATGACAACACATCCCCAACCACTACTGTGCTGGCAAAGATACAAGGGAAGAAGGGAGGAAGGCTCTTTAGCAGAGTGTTCCTTCTTTTCTGAGCTTGGCAATAGTGTAGGCAGGCTTGCTCAAAGCAATAACTATCACATAGAATAACCACAACTCCATTGTTCAGCTAAGAAATATTTATCCTAGAAATACAAATTGAGTTAGAAAAGCCTTAATAATAATAATAAATAGTGGCAGAAGATCAACCCAGGTGAAGAGCTTTGCAAATATCATCTTGTTTATGAGTTCTCACTTTGTGAGGCAGACAGGGCAATGTTATATTGTCCCCAAGGTAACACTATTTCTTGTCACCATTTCTCATATGATAACCTGAGGCTCAGAGAGGGTAAATGACTTTCTTAAAGTGGGGAGGCCCACATGGGACGTCTGGGTGGCTCAATTGGTTAAGCATCTGCCTTTGGCTCCGGTCATGATCCCAGGGTCCTGGATCAAGTCCTGCGTCGAGCTTCTTGCTCAGCAGGGTGCCTGCTTCTTCTCCCTCTGCCTGCTGCTCCCCTTGCTTGTGCTCTCTCTCTCTGACAAATAAATAAAGTCTTAAAAAGAATATATATATGTATATATATATTATATATTCATATATACATATGACACACAACGGAGAAGTGGGGATCTGAGTTTTAACCCAACAGTGAACTCTTTACCAGGAGCTGCCCTAAGTCATCAGAAGGGGTGAGTTCAGGAGACAGCTTTGAGATGTGAAATACGGTCACTTCTGTGAGGACTCCCAGACTGAGACCTCAATATCAGCTTCTGGAAAGGATGCATTCATTCTTTCAGACTCTCAGCCTAGGAATCTTTATTAGCCAGGATGACTAGAAGAAAGTGGATATGACAAATGGGAGGATTGCCTAGGGGGACCCTAGATTGAGGGAAAGAGAGAGATAGGTAGAGGCAGGAGGAAGCAAAGTAAGAAGGAAGTGAAAGTGGTGCCCTCCCCTCACTGCTGGTACATACATATTTATTTATTTATTTTTCAGAATGCAACTTTCTTTTATTATTATGTTCAGTTAGCCACTGTATAGTACATCATTAGTTTTGATGTAGTGTTCAATGATTCATTGGTTGCATATATAACACCCAGTGCTCATCACAACACGCATATTTAAAAATATGTAGTCCATAAATGTCCTTTCCTTTCAAAGTATCTGATGTTTGTTGCTTGGAATGTTGGGGAGCTGTGTCCTATTAGCACTTTATATACCTTTTCAATGTGTCAGTAAATTGTTTCCAAATCCTTCCTCCAAATTCATGATTATCTTGTAAAAAAGACTATCTCATTCTTATGTTCTCTACCCTTTTCCATAGTGAACCCAGATCAACCTTGGAGGTCTTGGGGTCTCTTCCCAAACCATGATATGTGAACACAAATATTGATCAGTATACATAAATATTTTCCCATTCAAAAAAAGACAGGGAAAAAAAAAAGGGAAAGGAAGAAGATTTGGGGAAGTTCCTCTGGTGAGCTGATTTCCCCCCGTCTGTTGTGCTCTCTCTCTCTCTAGACATTTTTCATTTTTTCCATTTTTTCAAGACATCACAGAACAGAAAAGAAACTTATCTCATCTAGGACAAGTCACCCACCCACACACTGAATACTGTAAGAGGGAGTGTGGTTAATCATTTCACAGAGAGAAACCTATCTCTGGAGAAAGCAAAGGAGAAGAGGTTGAACTCTTTGGAGATTTACAAAATAAAATTGGAGAATTAGTATCCATAAGGCCAAGGGAGAAAGGGAAATATTGAAAGAACAGCTACATGGACTATCCCACCAATCTGTGTCTTTCATGACCCCACTGCCCTCTCCATGTTTCTGGAAACCCAGATTTTGAGAGAACTTTGTTCAGGGATGATTATGGGGGGGAAAGGGGATCTAGAAAAAACTGTTACAATCAAGTAGGATTTTTGCATTTCTGACCTCAAACCGGTGTGGACAATAAATGGAACTTTCCTTCTATAACTAGAATCAGTTTTTCTTTGTGTCCATTTAACTGGTTGGCAGAAACTTATTTTCAGCCAAGCTAGGCCTCTATCCCCTCCCCACCCACAAGCTTGTGCTCAGTCATAAAAGCCAAGCTCTCTTCTTATGGTCCTATACAACCTCTGGACCACTCTCAGGTGTACAGGAAATCCCTCTATTATTGGCTGTTGGTGCCATGGCTGGAACACCATGAGCTGCATTGGGTCATCTTTCCAGACACACCATTTTTATTTTTGCTTTCTTGGTAATTCTTCTTTCACCCTGTGGCCATCTCTCACTCCATATTACCACTGTACTAGGAGTCATCTAGGGCTTCAGAGGAAAGTTATTCACAACATAAAGGGCAGTGAGAACTCTATGCCTGTGTTGCTCTTTGATCCTACAAGGAGAAGAAAACCTCTTAATTTGCTGCCAGCCTATTGGATTATTTTTAAAATATTTTTAAGCTTTTATTTAAACTCCAGTTAGTTAACATACAGTGCAATATTAGTTTCATGTGTACAATATAGTGATTCAATGTTTCCATACAACACCCGGTACTCATCACAACTGGACTCCTTAGTCCCCATCACCTATTTAACCCATTCCCCCCACACACATCCCCTCTGGTAACCATCAGTTTGTTCTCCACAGTTAAGAATCTGTTTCTTTGTTTGTTTTTCTCATTTTTTCCATTTGCTCATTTGTTTTATTTCTTAAATTCCACATATGAGTGAAATCATAATGTATTTGTCTTTCTCTGATTGACTTATTTCACTTAACATAATACTCTCTAGCTCTATCCATGTCCTTGCAAATGGCAAGATTTCATTATTTTGTATGGCTGAGTCCTATTCCATTGCATATATATACACCACTTCTTTAACCATTCATCAGTCAATGGACACTTGGGTTCTTTCCATAATTTGGTTATTGTCGATATATTGCTATAAACATCAGGGTACATGTACCCTTTCAAATTAGTATTTTTGTACCCTTTAGGTAAATACCTAGTAGTGCAATTGCTAGGTCATAATGTAGTTCTATTTTTAACTTTTTGAGGAACCTCCATACTGTTTTCCACAGTGGCTGCACCAGTTTGCTTTCCCACCAACAGTGCAACAGCATTTCCCTTTCTCCACATCCTTGCCAGCAACTGTTGTTTCTTGTGTTGTTGATTTTAGCCATTCAGACAGGTGTGAGGTGGTATCTCATTGTAGTTTTTGATTTGCATTTTCCTGATCTTTTCATGTGTATCTTGGTCACCTACATGTCTTCTTTGGAAAAATGTCTATTCATGTCGTCTGGCCATTTTTTAATTGGATTATTCATTTTTTTGGGGGGTATTGAGTTTTATAAGTTCTTTATATATTTTGGATACTAATCCTTTATCTGGTATGTCATTTGCAAATGTCTTGTCCCATTCCATAGGTTGCCTTTTAGTTTTGTTGATTATTTTCATCATTGTGAAGAAGCTTTCTATTTTGATAGAGACATATCTAGAAAAATGTTACTACAGCCAATGTCAGAAATCTGCCTATGCTCTCCTCTAGGATTATTGTGGTTTCAGGTCCCACATTTAGATTAATACATTTTGAATTTATTTTGTGTATAGTGTAAGAAAATGTTCCAATTTCTTTCTTTTGCATGTACCTGTCCAGCTTTCCCAACACCATTTTTTAAAAAAAGATTTTATTTATTTATTTGAGAGAGAGAGAACACATGAGAGGGGATAGGGTGAGAGGGCGAAGCAGACTCACTGCCAAGCAGGGAGCCCAATGTGGGACTTGGTCCAGGGACTCCAGGATCATGACCTGAGCTGAAGGCAGTCGCCCAACCAACTGAGCCACCCAGGCGCCCCAACACCATTTTTTGAAGACACTTTTCTCCATTGTATATTCTTTCCTCCTTTGTTGAAAGTTGATTTGATCATATAATTGTGGGTTTATTTCTGGGTTCTCTGTTCTTTTTCATTGATCTGTGTGTCTATTTTAATGCCAGTCCCATACTGTTTTGATTGCTACAGTTTTGGAATGTAACTTTAAGTCTGGAATTGTGGTAACTCCAGTTTTTTCTTTTTCAAGATTGTATTGGCTATTCAAGTCTTTTGTGGTTCCATATAAATTTCAGGATTGTTTGTTCTAGGTTTCTGAAAACTGCTGGTGGTATTTTTATAGGGATTTCATTAAATGTGTGTAGATTGCTTTGGGTAGAATAGACATTTTAACAATATTTGTTCTTCCAATCTATTGGCATGGAGTGTGTTTCCATTTCTTTGTGTTGTTTTCAATTTTTTTCATGTGTTTTATAGTTTTCAGAGTACAGGTCTTTCAACTCTTTTGTTAATTTTATTCCTAGATACTATTTTTGGTGCAATTATAAATGAAGATTGTTTGCTTAATTTCTCTTTCATTATTAGTGTATAGGAATGCAACAGATTTCTCTACATTGATTTTGTATCCTGTGACTTTACTGAATTCATTGATCAGTTCTAGTAGTTTCTTGGTGGAGTCTTTTAGGTTTCCTATGTATAATGTCATGTTATCTGCAAACAGTGAAAGTTTTACTTCTTCCTTACCAACTCGGATGCCTTTATTCTTGTTGTCTGATTGCTGTAGCTAGGACTTCCACTATTATGTTGAATAAAAGTGGTAAGAATGGACATCATTGTCTTGTTCCTGACCTTAGGGGAAAAGCTCTTAGTTTTTCCCTATTGAGGGTGATATTCACTGTGGGTTTTTCATATATGACCTTTATTATTTTGATGTACAGTCCCTCTAGACCTACTTGTTTTTTTTTATTATCATGAATGCATGCTGTACTTTGTCAGATGTACTCAACACATGTAGAAGATAGACTTGAAGCACCAGTTCTGGTGAACAGGAGACACTGCACTGCAGGGCACTACCAAGCCTTTTCTTCATAATGCCACTACTTTCAAGAGCAGGAGATGTAGCTGACTTTTCTAACAAGAAACAGACACAGAGAATTAGACAAAATGAGGAGACAGGAATATGTCCCAAATGAAAAAACAGAAAAAAAAAATCACAGCAACAGAGCTAAGTGAAATGGAAATTAATATGCCTGATAGAGGATTTAAAATAATGGTCATAAAAATACTCACTGGAGCTAAGAAAAGAAGGGAGTCCCTCAGTGAAACCCTCAACAAAGAGATAGGATACATAAAGAAGAACCAATCAAAGATAAAGAACTCAATAATTGAAATTAAAAATACACTAAAGGGTATAAATACTAGACTAGAGGAAACAGAAGAATGAGTCATATACCTGGAGGACAGAGCATTGGAAAGCAATCATGCTGAACAGGAATTAGAGGAAAAAATAGTAAAAAATAACAGTAAAGAATACTAAAGGAACTCAACAACACCATCAAGCATAACAACATTCATCTTATAGGGATCCCAGAAGGAGCAGAGAAAGAAAAGAGGGTAGAAAATTTCATTGAAAAAATAATAGCTGAAAAGTTCCTGAATCTGGGGAAGGAAACAGAAATCTGATCCAGGAGGCACAGAGATCCCTCAACAAAATCAACCCAAGGAGGTCTGCACCAAGATACATAGTAATTAAAAATAGTGATAAAAAGAGAATTTTAAAAGCAGCAAGAGAAAAGAAAATGGTTACATACGAGGGGAAACCCCAAAAGACAATCAGCTGATTTTTTTACCAGAAACTTTGCAGGCCAGAAGAGAATGGCATGATATACTTGAAATGATGAAAGAAAAAAAACCTGCAGCCAGAATACTCTATTCAGCAAGGTCATCATTCAGAGTAGAAGAAGGCATAAAGAGTTTCCCCAATAAAAGCTAACAAAATTCATGACTACTAAACCAGCTCTACAAGAAATGTTAAGGGGAACTCTCTGAGTGTAAAGGAAAGATGATAAGTACGAGTAAGAAAAGTAGGAAACACAAAAATAGTAAAATGAAGTATAGCTATAAAAATCAGTCAAGGGATTAACAAAATTTAAAAATGTAAATTATGACACAATAAAACTAAAACTTGGTTGGGAGAGGAATAAAGAGCGAGTTCAAACTTAAGCAACCATCAACTTATTAATACTGCCATTTGCAGAGGATGTTATATACAAACTTAATGGTAAACACAAATCAAAAACAGTAATACATATGTAAAAAATAAAGAAAAAGGAATCCAAGCATATCACCAAAAAAGCCAACAAACTGAGAGAAGACAGCAAAGGAATAACTGAACAAAGAGCTACAAAAACAACCATAAAACAAATAACAAAATGGCAATAAGAAGATACCTATCAATAATTACTTTGAATATAAATTGATTAAATGCTCCAATCAAAGAAAGACATGTATCATATAACCTCACTGATATGAGGAATTCTTAATCACAGGAAACAAACTGAGGGTTGCTGGAGTGGGGGGGTGGTGGGAGGGATGGGGTCACTGGGTGATAGACACTGGGGAGGGTATGTGCTCTGGTAAGCGCTGTGAATTGTGCAAGACTGTTGAATCTCAGACCTGTACCTCTGAAACAAATAATGCAATATATGTTAAGAAAAAAAAAAGAAGAAGAAGTAGAAGGTAGCAGGAGGGGAAGAATGAAGGGGGGGAAATCGGAGGGATAGACGAACCATGAGAGACGATGGACTCTGAAAAACAAACTGAGGGTTCTAGAGGGGAGGGGGGTGGGAGGATGGGTTAGCCTGGTGATGGGTATTGAGGAGGTCACATTCTGCATGGAGCACTGGGTGTTATGCACAAACAATGAATCATGGAACACTATATCTAAAACTAATGATGCAATGTATGGGGATAATATAAGAATAAAAAAATTAAAAAAAAAGATAAATGTATAACATAGTGACATAGTAGATATTGTATTGTATAATGGAAATTTGCTAATAGAGTAAAATTTAAGTGTTCTTACCAAAAAAAGATATATATGTGAGGTGACGGACATGTTAATTAACTCAACAGTGGGAGTGTTTTACAATATATATGTATATAAAATCATCATACTATACACCTTAAATATATATAACTTTTGTTAAAAATGTTTTACAAACAAACAAACAAACAAACAAACAAAAAAAGACATAGGATGATGGAATGGATAAAAAACAAAAAGAGACTCAATTCAGACCTAAAGATACCTGCAGATTGAAAGTGAGGGGTTGGAGAAATATTTATCATGCAAATGGATGTCAAAGGAAAGCTGGGATAGCAAGACTTAGACAAAATAAACTTTTAAAGCAAAGACTGTAACAAGAGACAAAGTAAGACACTATGTCAAAATAAAGGGGACAATCCAACAAGAAGATATAACAATTATAAATATTTATGCACCCAGCATGGGAACACTCAAATACATAAAACAGTTAATAACAAACATAAGGGAACTAATCTATAGTAATAGAATAATAGTAGGGGAGTTTAACACCCCATTTACATCAATAGACAGATCAAACAAAAAAATCAACAACAACAACAACAAAAAACCAGTTGCTTTGAATGACACACAGGACCACTTGGATTTAACAGATATAGTCAGAACAATCCACCCTAAAACAGCAGAATATGCATTCTTTTCAATTGCACGTGGAATATGCTCCAGAATAGATCACATATCAGGCCACAAATCAAGTCTAACAAATTCAAGAATATTGAAGTCATGCCATGAATCTTTTCTGACTACAACACTATCTAAAAATCAACCACAAGAAAAAGTCTGGAAAGGGCACAAATACAAGGAGGTTAAATAACATGTTACTAAGGAATGAATGGGTCAATTAAAACATCAAGGAAGAAATTAAAAATTAGATGGAAACAAATGGAAATGGAAACACAACAGTCCAACATCTTACAGATGTGGCAAAGGAAGTTCTAATAAGGAAGTTTACAGCAATACAGGCCTATCTCAAGAAGGAAGAAAAAGCTCAAATAAACAACTTAACCTTACACATAAAGGAGCTAAAAAAAGAACAACAAACAAAACCTAAACACAGCAGTAGGAAATAATAAAGATGAGAGTATAAATAAATGATGTAGAAACTAAAAAAGCAATAGAACAGACCAGTGAAACCAGGAGTTGGTTCTTTGAAAATATCAACAAATTCAATAAACCTCTAATCAGACTCATCAAAAGTGAAAGAGAGAGAAGACTCATAAACAAAAATCACAAATAAAGAGGAGAAATGACAAACAATACCACAGAAATACAAACAACTACAAAAGAATATTATGAAAAACTATATGCCAACACATTAGACAAGCTAGAAGACATGGATAAGCTCCCAGAAATATGTAAGCTACAAAAGCTGAGGCAGCAATGAATAGACAATTTCAACAGACCAATTACCTGCAATGAAATTGAATCAGAAATCGAAAAATTCCCAATGAATAAAAGTCCAGGATCAGACAGCTCCACAGGTGAATACTACCAAACATTTAAAGAAAAGTTGATACTCACTACATAAAAAAATAATGACATATTGTATGGTGACTTATATAACATAATAAAATAAAATTAAAAGAAAAAGAAATAACCACACACACAAAAAGTTGATACCTATTTTCAAATTATTCCAAAAAATATGAGGAAGAAAAACTTCCAAATATGAAGCCAGCATTACTGTGATACCAAAACCAGATTTAAAACAACACCAACAACACCACACACATAAAAAAGAAAACTACGGGCCAATATCTAACATAGATACAAAAATCCTCAACAAAATACTAGCAAATTGAATCCAACAATAAATTAAAAAAAGTCATTCACCACGATCAAGTGGGATTTATTTATTCCTGGGATGCAAGGGTGGTTCAATATTCACAAACAAATCAACATGATACATCATACCAATAAGAGAAAGGATAAAAACTATATGGTCATTTCAGTAGATGCAGAAAAAGCAATTGACAAAATACAGCATCCATTCACAAAGAACTTGGTAAAAAAAAAAAAAGAGTATGATTCTCACATTAATTCCAAAGTGACTGAATAAGGAAGGATGTAATCCACCATTTCATCCTTGTGACAGAGGCCTTAATTCTGTTGTGTTTTATTCTTTTGTTATTAGAGGAGATGAATTATTTTACTCCTAATGTACTTTAAAAAACAAAAGCTGGGGCGCCTGTATGGCTCAGTCTGTTAAGCTCTGACTCCTGATTTCAATTCAGGTCATGATCTCAGGGTTGTGAGATCAAGCCCCACATCAGGCTCTGCACTCAGTGGGAGTCTGCTTGAGATTCTCTCTCTCCTTCCCCTCACTTGCTCTCTTTCTCTCTCTGAAATAAATACATAAAATCTTTAAAAAGCAAAAGCTAACAACCAAAAACAACAACAATAAAAATACCACTTAAACTTGCTTTCTGCCCTGGACCACAGCTGTATTGAGGTCAGATCATTTGGAACACCCAGGAAAACAATCTGAGGACTAGAAGAAGGATCTCCATGGTTGAAGGGAGACAGCATGGCAGGTGTGAGGTGGCTCCACACTGGGCACAGAACTTGAGCACATGACACTGGGAATGCAACTTTGGCTGAGATCAAGAGTCAGATGCTTGACCACTGGGTCACCTAGGTGCCCCTTTCCAGGCTTCTTATTTTTTTTTTTATTCTTATGTTAATCCCCATACATTACATCATTTGTTTTAGATGTAGTGTTCCATGATTCATTGTTTGTGCATAATACCCAGTGCTCCATGCAGAATGTGCCCTCCTCAACACCCATCACCAGGCTAACCCATCCTCCCACCCCCCTCTCCTCTAGAACCCTCAGTTTGTTTTTCAGAGTCCATTGTCTCTCATGGTTCGTCTACCCCTCCGATTTCCCCCCCTTCATTCTTCCCTCCTGCTACCTTCTTCTTTTTTTTTTCTTAACATATATTGCATTATTTGTTTCAGAGGTACAGATCTGAGATTCAACAGTCTTGCACAATTCACAGCACTTACCAGAGCACATACCCTCCCCAGTGTCTATCACCCAGTCACCCCATCCCTCCCACCCCACCCCCCACTCCAGCAACCCTCAGTTTGTTTCCTGAGGTTAAGAATTCCTCATATCAGTGAGGTCATACGATACATGTCTTTCTCTGTTTGACTTATTTCGCTCAACATAATACCCTCCAGTTCCATCCACGTTGTTGCAAATGGCAAGATCTCATTCCTTTTGATGGCTGCATAATATTCCATTGTATATATATACCACATCTTCTTTATCCATTCATCTGTCGATGGACATCTTGGCTCTTTCCACAGTTTGGCTATTGTGGACATTGATGCTATAAACATCAGGGTGCACGTACCCTTTTGGATCCCTACTTTTGTACCTAGGGGTAAATACCCAGTAGTGCAATTGCTGGATCATATGGTAGCTCTATTTTCAACTTTTTGAGGAACCTCCATACAGTTTTCCAGAGTGGCTGCACCAGCTTGCATTCCCACTAACAGTGTAGGAGGGTTCCCCTTTCTCCGCATCCCCGCCAACATCTGTCGTTTCCTGACTTGTTAATTTTAGCCATTCTGACTGGTGTGAGGTGGTATCTCATTGAGGTTTTGATTTGGATTTCCCTGATGCCGAGCGATGTTGAGCACTTTTTCATGTGTCTGTTGGCCATTTGGATGTCTTCTTTGGAAAAATGTCTGTTCATGTCTTCTGCCCATTTCTTGATTGGATGCTTTGTTCTTTGGGTGTTGAGTTTGATGAGCTCTTTATTTTGGATACTAGGCCTTTATCTGATACGTCATTTGCAAATATCTTCTCCCATTTTGTCGGTTGTCTTTTGGTTTTGTTGACTGTTTCCTTTGCTTTGCAAA